>NW_015150507.1:70699-93100 GCF_000732505.1 Cyprinodon variegatus
ATGGTGGATTCAAAATCTGGGCAGGTAATGGTGCACAAAAAATAGAGGACCTTTATATAGACGGTAAACTCTGTACATTTGATCAGATGTGCCAAACACACAACGTTCCCAGAAATTTTTTTTTTAAATATCTACAGCTGAAACATTTTATTTTATCGAAACATAAGAATGTAATAGATGAACCACCACTGTCACAACTTGAAGAAGTTACGCTTCGACATCTGGAGGGGAGGAAACTGATTTCTTTGTTTTATACAGTTTTGATGTCCCATGATAAAGAGTCCACAGATGACAGGCTAGAGGCATGGAGACTAGATATTAAGGTAGACATACAAAAGGCAGATTGGGAAAAGGCATGCTTTAAAGCCCAAAAACAATCCATCAACTCAAGGATGAAATTATTACAATACAAATGGCTCATGAGAACTTACATTACCCCGGTTAAGATCAATCAGTGGTCTCCTGATGTGCCAGACACATGTGTTAAGTGCTTGGAAGGAAAGGGTACTCTATATCACTGCGTATGGGACTGCCCAGATATAAAAAAATACTGGAAAGAAATTGTTCTGACTTTATCTGACATCATTAAAGTGAAGATACCTCACCTGGCAGAAATGTGTATACTCGGTATATATCCAAAAAACTTTGCTGTTACTCCTAACAAGTCAACTTTAATTGATTTTGGCCTCCTACAGGCGAGGAGGATGATTGCTCTGTCCTGGAGGAAAATGGGTGTGCCCTCGATAAATGAGTGGATAAAGGAGATGACATCTTGTGTGATGCTAGAAAGGCTGACTTATATCACCAGGGGAAAGGCTACAGAGTTTGAGACTGTGTGGAATCCCTTAATAGAGTTTCTTGAACGTCAAAGAGCTCAAATAACTTAAATCTGCTGCATTGATATATGTTGTTGAGTGTGTTTTGTTTTGTTTAGTTTTATTTAATGTTGTTAAGTGTGTGAAGTATGTGAAATGTTTTGTGGAAATTTTAACTGTTCACTTTTTGGATGCTATTGTTTTGATAACCGTCTTTTTGTACAAGTGAAATATATGTATAAAACTTAATAAAGATATTGTTGAAAAAAAAAAAACATATTGATACAGGCATAGACACAAAAAAAGGTCCTCATGCACAGTCTGCTGAATTGCAAATGCAAATCCCTTGGTACCTTCTTTGAAGATCTGCTCTGCATGTACAAACAAGTTTGCATGTGCTCTAAGGCATGTAAAGGCTCCGAGGATCAGACCCTAAATGTGTCACAATTTTTGACTGGATTTGTTTGCTCTTTGTATCTTACATTTGTCTCCTCCTCTTAAAGTTATTATTTTGAACAATGTATTAGCAATTTTCAGGGATGAAAGAAATCAATAAATAATTATCTGGTAAATGAAAAAAGGGAAAATATACTATTAAAATCTGGTGCATATGAATATCATTAAAAGCAGGGACTCCTGGCCAAAAAGTACCATTAAAAGTTTAATTAACACACTTTATTATGTCTCGTACAATCAATTCATGCCAACTTTTACACACTTTGCAAAAATAAAAAATTTGATATGACAGTTGGTTCCAATGGTGCAATTACTGTTGACATGCAAAAGTGGTGTACTGATCGACCATCTCCTCCATGCCCATGCAGGTAGGTCGATGTTCTGCCTTCTGGCATTCTGCTTCTGTGGGCCAGTACTCAATCCAAGTCCTCTCCCCAAGCACATACTGAAACCTAAGAAGAACAGTGATTTTAAAAAAAATCCAAGTTAGCAGTGTAATACTTCCCAGTAGAAAATCTATCAGGATGGCAGCATGAGCAACTGCACTCATCCTTTATTTTTCCATGTTTTTTTTATTTTTTATTACAGCATACAATACTCAAAACAATGAAAGGTTTTGCTGTTTAAAACTGAGTTTGTGCAAGCAGCTGGAAAGTAAAATAAAAAGCTATATTCTTAATTGACACAGACCCAAATAAATGTGAAATGTGATGAATACAGGAGACATACGGTGAAAAATTGGTCCAGATATAATTGCAGATTAATGTAGTATATACATCAGATGGCATTAAGAGGAAACCCACGCTATAAAAAAAACTTGGTTAAAGTAAAGTAAAATTTTCTTAAAATATTTGCTCAGGATTTAGGAAGGTGAGTAAAATGATCTATCAGTGAAGTAAGATTTGTGCACTTTAAATAAACAAACAAACAAACAAAAAAAAAAATGATCTCCATTATTTCATTTTAAAAGTGGTATATCTATAAAAAAACATATTTTAAGGGTCAGAATATTCAGTCTGTTAACAGATTTTTTGGTTAAATTTTAGATTCTTGTAATTTAACAAAAAATACATTAATATAAATTACTTTACAAGTTTTTCAACCTTTCATGTGATCTAAAACCTTGAAAAAACAATTACAAACCCCCCAAGAGATTATTCAGGGTAGTGAAGTAAAAATAAACAACAGAGATAATAGGGTTGCACAATTGTGCACACCCTGTTATGGGTGTGTTCACCTTTAACCAATAAAATGGAGTCAGCACATACCTGTCACTAATCCAAACCCCAAATAAGATTCAGCTGTTCTGGTGGGTTAATAGGCATTTTTGTAACCACATCTTCCAGCTCAAGCTGTGGGTCATAGCAGGGCTGCTAAAATCCACGTATTGTGTTTGGTCATGAAGTTTGACCCATTTTCATGCATTTTCGTGCCATACATGACACTTCTCATGCATATTTCCTCATTTAATTCTCATTTGATAGGGCCTGCTTTAGTTAAAAAAACTCACCTCTGACTGACAGGCTGAGGTAACCAATCCCAGATCAATTCATGTCTAAATCTAACCAACCACTGAAGGCTCTACACAATATAAACCAATCAGACGCAACGTAAAGTGGTCAATAACAGTCTTCCTCACGCAACAGCGCCAACATGTCAAATCCACTAGACATCCTCCTGCCTGGAAGGTCGGTTACTCATTTTTCTTCACTTTTGATTCGTTTCCTTGAATTGTCATTAAAACATTTTCTGTTTCCTTTAAATATTTCAACATTTTAGTTAGCATATTCATTCAATTTAGGTCTGGATTACCATGGCATTACAGGGCTATTATGTAGGTTCTCTCTGTACTTTTATTTTTTTTATATCAAAACCCTGTGAATTTAAATCTACTTTGACCACTGAGCAGCAGTAACCAAGCGGTAAATTGAAGAAATGAAGCAAAAGTTGTCAAAGTAGAAAGAAGATTATTTTTGTTTTTTTCTTTTTCTTTTTGAGAAATTAAGATTTTATTGATCTGTGTGTAATGCATAATTCATAGTAGATCAGGAAGTGTTTGCTTTGGGCTGGAAACCTTGAATGTCTAAAACCATTCCTTCATTGCAGCCTTTCTGTCTGCTATATTAACCAATATGATGTTTTGAGCAAGATCTGCTGTTTTCACAACTTTTGTGAGACATTTTTTTTTTTTATAAAGTAGAGCATTAATTAAAAAAAAGTTGCCCAACAGGACAGACAACAAAAAAATTGTCTGCCCAACAGCAATGTTGAGCTGCACGGCAGAATTGTAACTCCAGCGAATGTAGCACCTAGGCAAGAGTTGTCAGTCTGGTAAAGAATCTGGTTGTTATTAAAAATTGTAAAGGTTAAATTTTTTTTGCAACATTAAACTGACTAAAACTATACTAAAACCTTTTTAAGTTTTAGTTGACTAAAACCGACTAAAACTATCACATATTGTAAAGATTAAAATGTGACTAAGACGAATAATAGTTTTCGTCCTGAAGATTAAGATTAAAACTAAATCTAAGATGGCTGTCAAAAAAAACACTGTTCTAGTGTTGCTTATAGTGTTCTGGTCCTGATCCTGATCCTGATCCTGACCCGTTTCTGTCTTTGCATCTTTGAGCCTGCCTGTCCCTGTTTTGATCTGTTTGCCTGACCGGTCTTCAGGCACCTGCTTCTTATGGACTGAAAATGGATGTGCCTCTTGACTTCGCCCTCTGGATACGCTTCCTTCATCTGTTCGGATCTGATCTCCCTTTCAGTTCTGTGTCATTCAAGGCTTCGGCATCTGGAACTCTCCGTGCGGCTACAGTTGCGTCTTGTCAGCCAACCGGCTGGTATCAACCTCGTTCTCTGGTTAGTGGCTCATGCATTCTTCTCATCCTCCATCAAGTAATCTTGGTCACTAACCTGTGTTTTCTCTCACCAGAGTTTCCTATCTCAGATGCCCTAGCTGCTGCTACTACAGATTCACAGTCTTTTTATTTCAATAAATGCCTTTTTTAATAATCCCACTATCTAGACTGCCTCGAACACTGGGTCCTCTGTTTTGAGTTGTGACATTCCGATTGTTTGAAATAACCAATGAAAAATAATATTGTACCTAAAAATGACCTCGTGTCTTCCAAATGAAATTTCCACCTCTTCCACCTTATAATTCCATCATGTAGAATGTCCAATTTTGAAATTTTTTATGTTCATATTTTAACCAAAAAGTGTCAAAATTCAAAAAATGTTTTACGGGCTAAAGTAGGCCTCTGCTGTCATTTAAAGGTTTTCTATGTAATTATTATAAAGATCCTTTGCCCAACCAATTTATTGCATATATTTTGTGGAACCATAACTTAATTTGAACAGCACCAATGTATAAATATGTGTGTAGCTTTATCAGGAAGGGCTTCATTAAAACCTACTCTCTTCAGTGGTTTATTTGGAAAATATAGATGTAGGTTAATTGTGATCAACATAGTCTGACCGTGAATTGGTTTTGGTACCTATTTGTTTTTGTTCACCTCTCAGTGCACAATGGTTTCTGCCTGGCCACCCCTGTCAACATTTCCTGGAACCACTGCTGTTGCCAAATTGTTGTCCAAGTTTGTGTTTCATTTCTAATTTCTCATTAATTAAGACTAGCGTCAGGAGGCCACATTACAGTTAGAGCAGCTGGCATGGAGGAGAGTAATCTGTGTTATAAATAAACCCTAAAAAATACTTCCAAAACATCAAAGGATCATATTATTTAGAGATTTCAGTCAGGTGAAGGATGCAAAACAATTTCCAATAAATTACATGGATGGGTGGGTTGGTGTGCATATTTCTGCAACCATCTATCCATTTTCCAACATGCTTATCCCAAGTGAGGTTGAAAGGGGTGCTGGTGCCTATCTCCAGCTGTCTAGGAGCGAGAGGGGTACCAGGTTTTTAAAATATTTTTATTTCATGTTTCCCCTTTAAAAGTTTCAGTTTGTTTTTCATTTCCCATGTACATGTTATAGATCACATTAAAGGTAGAAAACATTGTAAAATAATTTGTCTTCTTGATATTTTTATACATCTGGTATTTAAACAGGGGTATGTAGGCTCAAAGGAACGGCAAATGCACTTATTTTAGATAATCTTTTCAGCATAGCTCTTATTTATCAAAAGGTTTATTTTATTCTGTATTGCCATTTGATCTTTTTAAAAACAGACAAACCTTGAAATAAATTATTTAAAGCTCAGAGGTACTATGACATTTCAAGAGAATCAGTCTAATCCTCTGACGAGAACACTGTATGAAACTGCAGAAGTATTGCTGCTGTCATATTTTCACTTACGTTTGCTTCTGGTCATCTCTGTGAATGTCTTTGGATGATCCCATGATGAGGTAACTTTGATCTTTTCCCAGCCTTAAAGCTTCTCTGCAGTGCTGATAACTGAGGAATGTGCGCAGTTTACCAACAGGATCAACATCAATACTTCCTGTGTTTAAATGGTAGAACAAGAAGAGAGATTGAGAAAAGGCCTCTCAGGTTACTGAAGGGCTTTGATTGAGACACATGCAGCTTTGATTTTTGCAAGTCAAAAGTAACAATAAATTCTGTATACAGAAATAAGTTTTTCTAAAATTTGTTTGTAGAAAGAGGAGGGCAAAAAGAGACCCTGTTATCTTGGTAAATGCCAATTGCTATATTTTAAAAAGTTTTTAAGTTTAACAAAAGGTCAACAGTATTTTCTTTACTGTAAAGAGCTATTGTGAAAATTGTATCAAAAGATTTGAGAAGTTAAATAAGCATCCATACCCACCTTCTTTAATAACTTCCACTATGCGCATTGTGTAAGAGTCTGTAGACAACCCAAAGTCATTTCCTTCCACCATAGCCTTGTAAGCTGTAAACACAAAATATGCAGATTTGAGCTCATGAGGTATAAGGGATGAATAAAAAAGGATGTTCCTTTCATTAGAATTTTCATTAACTGCGAAACACTTGTTTCTTACCAAATTCTATTTTGCTGGTTTCTGTACTTTCGCAGATCTTAGCTGTGCGCTCATCATTGCTAATGTGACCATTTTTCTGCATACTGCAGTTCTCTGAAAGAAAAATCAAGAGATGATGGTATTTCTTACATCAATGACTATGACAAAGGACGACTGCTAATCAAATTCAGTTTATATGTCTTTAAATTAAATATTTTAAAATATCAATGCATATATGATAAACCATCAAAAATTTGCGGATATCTGTATTATATTTAAAGTGTTGCATTTTATGCATTCTCATATTAAAAGCAAGTAGAGTTTTTTTGGGGTATGAAACAACTAAAACGTACAGGACAGTTTGCTTTGAGGACCAGAAACCTTGATCTAAACCAATCCACTGTAGCTTGGAATGCACAATAAGGTCAACTTCTCAGGACCTCATAAAGCAAAGCATTCTCACAACATGAAGCTGCCACTATAATGCTTCACATTAGTGCTAACTCTGCCCAAGCTAATGGGCAAAGTTAGTTTTTTGCCAATCAATGAGTTCACTTCCATATAGGCCAAAAAAATAATAATATATTTTCTATCTCATCTCTTTTTGTCTTATCTAGGAGAACCCTGTCTTTAGCATTTTTGCTACTGCATCTACTGTACATGGCTTGAGACAAACTGGCACCAAAAATTCTTTGGACCTTTTAACAGAGTCTTTTATATCTAATTCTTCAATACAGGCTAGATTTATGGACAGGCTGACTAATAATCAGACCTATTAGAAATATTCTATCACCAAAGCTGTGGATCTCTGTGGATCTGAAGGTCATAACAAGGCCTTTTTTCGGGCCGCTCTTTTTAAGCCAGGAACTCAACGATACTCCACACATTTTGAATTGAGAAAGCTTCTTTCTGGATGGAAAGAGAACTGTCTTTAAACTTGGAAAACAAAGTCCAGTGTTTTTTTGTTTTTGTAAACTTTTTTGGAATCTACAGTTTCTGCAGAGGCACCATATAGTTGTGAATGGTGTGGTTGTCAGTGTAAGTGATTGTATTTTCTGTGTCTTCACTTATGTCTTGAGTGAAATTACTGAGACCCTCACAAAAGATGATTAAAAAAAGGGTAAAGTTTAAAACAGTCGGTTGCACATGGTGGTATTTATTGGTCAGAAAAAGATTGGGCTAAATGAATTTGCCTTCCACCCTCTTCAGATTTTTAAAATTAAAATTGAACTTATCTAACTTCTTACACTTCACAATTATGATTTGTTTTTTGTAAGTCATTTAAAAATGTATATAAAATTCATTGAGGTTTGGGGAGTAAATGAGTTGTTGTTCTTCCTAAAATCTACATAAAGACCATTCTTGTTTACCTTCTGCACAGGTGCATTCATTATCTCTGCAAAGCTGCAGCAGTTTTCCACCCTTCCTCTCAGGATGGTAAAATTTCACACAAGGAATTTCTGGAATGAAATACATACATAGAGGTACAAAATAATTCTTAGTGAATAAGGAATAGCATTAGGGTCATTCAACAAGAACATGGGATAAGGAAAATTAAAATGACAATAGAAATCCTTACACTTACGTTCATAATACTCATAAACAGACACGGCTGCTGGTTGTAAAACACCAACTTTCATTGTTTGGTGGATCCTAAAACTGATCTCCTCTGGTCGTGTGTGGGAAACCTAGAAATGGATTTGAAATAAGAATGGCACATTGATGAATGAGCAAACATCTATTTAAAAAGACAAGAAGATGAATTTTTACCTTGTCCAGATATATGATAAGAGAACCTCTTTCTGACAGAACTGTATTCATCTCATATCTTGCAATGGTGCGAGCGCGTCCTTTAGACAACTGCAGAAATATTTAAACACACACTCAGTGTACAACCTGCAAAGACATCCTATGGCAAAGACTTTTGTTTTTAGAGATTCTCATCATAATATCATCATGCCATCCTGTGTTCCTTGGGAAGGAACACTTATTAAGGCTTCACCAAAATAAGAAAATGTAAACCTCTGAATTTGCAGTGAAAACAACTCCCACATAAATCTAGCATTTAGTAAGCATAAGCAATTTATGTTATCTGACTTTAAAAAATCAGATTTGATTTGGTTTTAATCTCAGAGAGTGTGTGTTTGATTCTGTGTTTTTTAAACATGTATACAGTATAAATGACTGGATTTAACTGTGTGAATCCCATTCAAAATCTTACCAAGTCCAGGTCCTTTGTTTCAACAGTGAATCCAGTTAGCAGGCCAATGTCTAAGATAGACATTTTTGCATCACTCTCCTTGTCCTTATACCTGTGGGTAAAATGTTCAGAGTAATCTGGATAAATTCACATCGACCTATGGAACTTCCCAAGGTTTGGCGTACGGTACTTACAAAACATCTATCCTAAGCATGTATGTCCTGCTATCATCAGTTATTTTTTCTGCAGAAACAAAAGAGGAAATCCACATAAACAATGCATCTTTATACAACATGCTATTTTTTATTTTTATTGTTTTACAAAAAACACAGAATAAATACCAAATTCATGAATAGAACAAACGTATACCAGATTACCTGGGATGAGTTGCACGGAGAGATTAAACTTCTGGCAGTCACTTTCCTTTTCTTTGGGGATAGCATAATAAAGTGACACCATCTGTAACATAAAAAGTCACATTGTGTTGCTATGTTGCAAGATGATTTTTGTCTAAATTTTATGCTTTATTTTTAAACTATTTGATAAAAAAATGTATTACTTATTAAATTTTATTATTTCAAAAAATAGAATTGACCTGCAATTATGTTTAGATACAAATCCTAATTGACATAGTCAATACTGATAAAACATTTTAAATATGTATAGTTTAGGTCATATCATATCCCCTTACATTTCTGTTAAAATTAATTAAACAAGTACTACTGAACATTAACATAATCAACTGATTGAATAAATAACGCCTTTCTTCCCAGATTTTCTTGTGTTTCTAGTCTACAAGAAATATCAGCCATATATTAGCACTTCTTCCAGCACAGCGCCACTACAGTTGTTCCTAATTTTACAGAAATAGAAATACATTCTTTTCCATTTTCTTTATCAAAATAAGCAACAAGCAAAGAATAAGCAAATAATACCCTCTTTCAAACTCAGGAGTTTAAATATTCCATATTTCACTCTTTGAACAGTTCATACATATGCGTCATCATAAAAGAAATGCAGGTCTTTGTCAAAAACCAAAAGACTTTTAGACAAAGGTGCATTAAACCAACAAAAATTGATTTGTTAATGGAATAAAATGTGATTAAGATTTGTTGGGCTACTCTATAAAGCTTGGAACTCAACACTAAGCGAAAGCGAAACATCTTCAAACTTGGAAAACATAGTCCAGTGGATTTTTTTAACTTTTTTAACCTTTTTGGAATGACTGCCATGGATGACTGAGAATCCTAACAAGCAAGAACTTTATATTTGTTGTCTGTTCATTGTTGATAAATGAGAATAAATGAATCAGGAGGAAAAGGTAAGACTGTTTTGTGTCTAAACTAGGGCTGCAAATAATGATTATTTTGCAAATTTTTTCGATTAATAATTAGATATCAAAAGGTTCCTCGAAGAACATTTTTTACTAAATTAAACCAGGTGAAACTAAAACTTCTCCACTTGAGGAGTTCTGGATAGAGTGTATTGACAGATGAAAATTTATTTATTTTTTATCTTAAATGCAAAATATTCATATATTTCTTACAATTTTGATATAATAACTGCTTTAAGTGGGTTACTCTATGGGCTAAAAGCATGTTTTACAGTCTATACTCCAGTTACGGATTAATCTATTACTAAATCATTTGACGATTATTTCAATAATCAATTAATCATGATTAATCTGAATAATTGTTTTAGCCCTAGTCTTAACTATTTGATATAATAACTGCTTTAAGTGGGTTACTCTATAGGCTAAAAGCATGTTTTACAGTCTATACTCCAGTTACGGATTAATCTATTACTAAATCATTTGACAATTATTTCAATAATCAATTACCGGTAATCATGATTAATCTGAATAATTGTTTTAGCCCTAATCTTAACTATTTCATTGAGTTAGCTAACTATTCAAAATATATATTAATACATGTCTGGAATTAAAAAAATTTACTTACTTTCACTGTTGCTTCTCCTGTTCCTGTGGCTTTAACTTTGACATCCTGGTTTATGTCATTGATCTGTTAAAATATGAATTTGAAAAATCAAACATTAAAGAAAGGAGAAAAAAAACAAAAAAAAAACTCACAGCTTATCATAAATGTAGAGAGGATGTTATGATCTTACTCTAGATGTCCTTGTAGCAAAGTGATTGTTTTTGTTTAAGTTGTACTTGTCAGGCTTTGATCTTCCTGGCAACAAGATGTCAACATTTAAATTATAGTCTGGTTCTTTAGCTTGAGTCCAGTACTCTGATATAGCCTGGTACACAATAATAGTTGCCTGGGAATAAAGTATAACAAAAGAGAGGGAGAAAAATTCAGTTTTAAGTAGATCAACATCAATTTCCTTAGAACATGTTTAGAGGTTTGCATACAGTAAACTAAAAGTAGACCTGAGTTACAGTTACCTGAGTTGATCCATAGCCTCCACCCACAAACTGCTGGTCATTAAACCATCTAACGATTGGTCTCGCATCTTCAAACCTCTGTATTGAAAGAAAACAAACAGTAATTTATCTAGATAGCAGCATTATATAGCAAAACCTCTATTTAATGAATATATTCTTGAATATATCCTTCTTTTAAAGGGGGTTAAATTGACTATTTGGAACACTGAATATCTTTCTTGCCAAAGGCAAGATATTTGACAAAAAACTGCTTAAATTCTATGTGGTATATCATTTCTGTCTCCCCAGTTATTTTCTTTACGTGCACTGAATTCACAAAGCAGCAGATGCTGGTAATAATTTGCTACCAGAGGTGTCAAAAGTATACATTTTTATTACCCAAGTAGAGGTATAAATCCTACTTTATAAAAACACTTTTGTAGAAGTTAGAGCATCAACTGAAGCTTTTTACACAAGTAAAAGTGTGAAAGTACCATTTTTAAAACTACCAAAAGTAGTATAAAAGTAAAAGTAATGCAGGAAAAATGTTAAGGAGAGATGCTTTAAATCTTATACTGGTTAATGCAAAACCCTTTTAAAGGAACATTTCTCTAAAATTCTGGATGATAACTTCCTTATACTTAATTTTCCTAGTTTTATAGCTAATGTTAAAGTGTCAAATTTTACTTTGTATAATCTTCAACAACTATTTATTTTGGTGCAGCACTGAGTCCAACAACAAAGAAATGAATTATCTGGATGAAACTAATTATTTTGATGGGTTTTATTGATTTTTTTAATACCAACAGGCCATAATGTAAATGAGCTTAAATGAAACAAAACTAACAAGTCTATTTTTAAAATGTATGCAGTAGAAAGTAGAGGCAATTGTAAAAAAAAAGTAAGAAGTAAAAGTAAAAATTTCTCTAAAAATAATTACTCCAGAAAAGTATAGATAGCCAAAATTTCTACTTAAGTAAAGTAAGAAAGTTTCTTTTCATGTGACACCTCTGCTAGCTACATTACTTGAGTAACTACTGTAAAAGAAAATCACTTAGAGACAAGTCAGTATATCTTATTACTTGAGGTACTTAACCCTTTTCTAAAACATACATATTAGATACAGTAATAACTAAACTCCCATAAGCACTGAATTTATTTGTTTCATGTTTATTTCTGTTATTTTATGACTAAGCTCTTTTTATTGGTTTTAATTTTAGATCAGTTTTAAAATATCTGAATTACATTTCTTCGGTTCGATTTAATGATTTAGTATTGAAGCTCTACATTAGACAATATTATCAGTGACAGAGTAATCGAGAAGCTTTTCACCAAAAATCTTTTAAATCTTTCTTGAGAAATTTATTTCATGTCCGCTCATTACTTTAAAATAAGTACAAATATTTTCTGCTCTCTAACTTGAGTAGGATTTATGTGTTTTTAAATCAGTTAAACAAAACAGTTTGTGCCAAATACATACAGAAGTAATCCTGCACATCAAGTCTAGGTGATAAAAACGATTTGAAACTGTTCTTTATCAGGCCGCAGGTTCTCCTTTTAGCCACAGTTATGACTCAAGTAGAAGAAATACAGAAAAATGTTTTACTTCCTAACTTATATTTATGAGTCCATTAACATTTTGTTTGTGTCTAACAGTCCAACAGTGCACCTCAGTCCAAGGAACAATCCTTATCAGGATGCAGGAATTTTTTAAAGGATTCTTTAACATTTTTGGTGGAAGAAGCAGTTCCCCCCTAAACTAAGGAGTGGCAGCAGTGACTATTGACAGCTTCAGCATTGGACTCCGAAAGAAGAATACACTGAAGACCACAACACAAAAAGGTGAGCCATGCTTCACTAAAAGTCTGCAGCTCCAAGAAGAAAGCAGAGTGAATGAGGAAGGTGAGAGCAGAACAGACACCAGAGGCTGCAGACACACGCTGTGCCTTATTTATTAACTTCTGAAAGGATTTAAGGGAATTTTTTTTATTAGAGGTGCACTTCATGTAAGGATAACTTCATTTAAATTGCGTAATGATCCAGATCATGAGCTAGTTTTAGTTTAAGTCACAATATGGGGCAAAATTTGCTGCTTGGTGTAAGTCTTAGCTCTCAGAGTGCTTTACTAGTTTATAATTTGATTGGTGCATAAGTTTGGCTTTTGAGGTTTAGGTTTTGTTATTGTTATTTAGTCCTATTCCAATTCCATTTTAAATCTTTCATATATATTTATTAATATTATTAATTAAATAAAGCATTCTCTTTCCCCTGTGTTTATTGCGTTACTTATAACCATCTAAAATGAATTTAAAAGGAACTTTTGTTATGGCAAGTAACTAGACTGGCAAAATGGAAGGGCAATAACTGCTTTCCACCATTGCACAGACGCCACCCACTTTTTACAACTTTGCACAATATAAATTCTTATTTGGCAAATAGATTGAAACATACATGATATGTAAGTATACGGAAATAATAATGGTTCTATATTACGGTATATTATATTTTAGAAATGTGGGACAAAACCTCACCCTAGCTCTGACCAGAGCCAAAAGGGCATATGCAGTCGCCTCTTGTGTAAATGTGTTTTTTCCAGGTACAGGCCAGTGGTTTAACTCTAAAAGACAAAAAAAAAAAATTGTAAGAATTTTAGGACATACACAATTACTCCATTGATTTGTGTGGCAATGTTTTTCTTACAATATGGATACAATTTCCCAGAAACATGTTACGTTTTGGGAGCTTATCGGTACTTATAGGGACCAACAACTGGACCCCTTGAGGAAAGGTTCTCTTCTTTAGGGTTTTAAGGGTTAGTTTTAGGACTAAGGTGTGAATTGTGTTTAGGGTTAGGTATGTCTTGGTATTTGTTAGGCGTTAGACACTCTCTTGATGACCCTCCCCCCTACCAATGTCCGATGGCTAGGGCAGTTGGTTAGAGGATCAAAGGCATTGCACGGGCCGGTGCGAATTTGGAGGGCTAGAGTTAGGGGAAGGATTAGGGTTAGGTTGAGAGTCAGGGTCACAGTTAGGTTTAGGGCAAGGATCAAAGTTTGGTTTAGGGCATGGGTCAGAGTTAGGTTTAGGGCAAGGGTCAGGGTTAGGGTCAGGATAAGTTTAGGGGTTGGGGATCGGGTAAGTTTAATTTAGGGTAAGGGTCAGGTGTTAGGTTTAGGTATGGATTCCACTAATATTAGGGTCAGCAGCTAATTGATCTGATAAGTTGATAAGAAACATGAAGCGTCATGGTTAGGCCAGAGAAATAAATACAATATGAACAGAAGTCAGTGGAAAATCCCCACAAGGAGAGTGTAACACAACATATGTGTATGCTTTATCTTACACATCTACATGAGTCTTTCATGCACAGATTTAAATATAAAATAAATAAAAATGACTGGGTGTGTGTCTCATATACACATAAATACACAAACAAACTTGCCTCACTATCGTTGTAGGGCCTTTCCATTGAATTCAATTCATTTCTACAGCCTACATGTGACCCTATCCCTAACCTTACAGGTTCATGTTAACCCTAACCCCAACCTAAACTCAATTCACACCTTTGTCATAAATGTGACCTTTGACTCAAAAACAGTATTTCCAGGCACTGGGGCCCACAATGAGTAGGAGTAGTTTATCCCCCCAGTGTGTTAAATATAAGAACGCACACACCCACACACGTAAATATATAATATTTGTATGTGTGCAGCTCATTTGTATGTCAATAGGTAATGCAATACCAGGAGAAGCAAACTTGTAGAGAATTTCTCGGTTAAGTTTCTCTTCATTGGCCAGGGCATATGATGTAATGGCAACAGCATAAGGGTTTGTGAGGAAAGGAAGACGTTTTTCGAGGTAGGCGACTCCTTTCTCAATACTGGATGGAAGGCTCTGGGTAAAATAGGAGAACAATATTCAAGTAGGTAAAAAATAAACCTTTGATTTCTCTTCCTGTAATGCCATAAAAAGTGCTTTGAATTTGATTATTTGACAAACATCCGTTAAAAATAATGCCAAAAAAAGTAAATGACAAGAAATTAGAAAAAAAACTGCGTGACAGTGAGGTACTCACATTTACACTTGGGGCGCATATTGTGCGTGTTTCCTGCATGGCAATTAGGCAGAAGGCCGTGAACGAGGCATCTGAATCTCCACCGAGCACATCACCCTGTATGAGCAAATATGCAAACACCGACATGTCAGGGTTAATAGTCTAAATCCTGGTCTAAAAAAACAAAACTCCACTGGGCTTTTGTGAATCTTCAGTTTTGCAGTAGGGAAATATTAATTTAGGAAATTTGTTTGGTTGCTCATACATTGTAAAGCTTCTTGGCAATACATATTATGCTGTTGGAAAGTCATTTTATTCAATTAGTGTCACATTGAACAAAATAACCAAGTATTTGGGTTGGCCAAACAGCTTAGTCTACTGTTGACTATTTGTTGTCATGTATTGAACTGGATGAGGGATTTTTGGAACAATAGCATTTAATTTAGAAAAAAAAAAACTTAAACATGGAACTTCTTCATGCTTAGGGAACCTGAAGACAAAAGACAGGAAACAAAGCAGCTGTCTTAACTTCTGAAAGTACTGAAGTTGTCCATAGAGCCCATTGACCAGCAAGTTTTGAGATGTTGGTCACACTGGCATAAGCAGTGCACAAAAACTGATGTCAGTCGTGTTATTTTATAAAAAATAATCCCTCTACAAAATTCTGCAGGCAGTCTTTCATTAATCCAGCTCTGTCTAGAAAATACTCATCTGCAGAGGGCACAGTTTAGAGACAAAAGATCACCACTGTTTGTAGACTTTCTTCTAGAATACTGTTCATCATGGGATT
This sequence comes from Cyprinodon variegatus, assembly GCF_000732505.1. Classification (NCBI taxonomy): domain Eukaryota; kingdom Metazoa; phylum Chordata; class Actinopteri; order Cyprinodontiformes; family Cyprinodontidae; genus Cyprinodon; species Cyprinodon variegatus. The sequence continues at coordinate 86,367 of NW_015150507.1, forward strand.
GCTTCTAACTGTGACAACTGCCACTAAAAGACAGGGTACAGAAGACTTGGCCAGATTTTTACTGATTTAACTTTTTATTCCAGCTCTAATTTCCAATTCAGTAAGGCCACTTGCAAGCCAAGAGGCAAAATTATCATCACTGTCAAAACTATGTCCATAACATATGTTACCTATACATATATAAATATATATATATATGGGCTGCACTCAATTAATCTGTAGACTATTCTTCCGAATTAGTTAATTAATAATCGGATATCGAAATGTTTCTTAAAGAAGATTTAAAAAAAGACTTAAATGTAAAATGTAAATCTTTTTCCAACAATGGGGAAATTCCTTCTCTGTATTTGACCCATCCCCTTGGGGAGCAGTGGGCCATTGTGCGGCGCTTGGGGAGAAGTGTTGGGTTGAGGGTTTTGCTCAGGAACTCAGAGTATATATATATATACATTGCAGTGCACTAACCTGCATCTCTCTATGATGTACTTTTCCAATTTCCTTAAACATGCCATCAGGCTGCTGAGCGTTGAGGATCAGAAACTTAACCGCACCACAGATGTCACTATTTTGCACTGCTATCAAGTTGTAAGCAAAAGCAAACACCTTGGCAACATATGCAGTCAGCCTTATAGAGGTGAAAAAGAAAATAAAGGATTAGTTAAACAAGGTGTGAGTAGAATACCAAGAAGATAGGTATTGTCTCCATAACTTTGATAATAATGTTCATGTTGAGCAGCTTACCAGGAGCTACTCCCATGACTAGCCCACACAGCAAATGAGCCATCATTTTTACGGTATGCTAGCTCATTTTTGTATCCTAAATAGATAGAAAATTATACATTTATTCACAAATACACCTACATTTTTTTAGTTAATCACAGAAAGACAAACTATTACTGTATGTTACCTTACCAGTTTTAATGTGTTGAATAGCCTCATTACGTTTGTCAAAACCAACAGCTTCCCATTGATTGGTTTTGTCCAAATATGTGGTTGCAATGACTGGTAGGGTCATGTGAATCATGTTCTGCTCTCCACAGCCACCGGGCTGGCGGATCAGAGTACCCATTGATTTCCCACTGAGGGCATTCTCAACAAGTCCAGAAACCTGTTCTCTGCCTGCATGAGCACAATGAAATTGGTAAATTTACAGGGAGATAATAAATTCAGACATTCCAACTATCAGGAGGTGGATTCTTAACCTTTACTTTGGTAAATGCCAAGTTCATTTCTTTACATGATGGGTATGAATGTCACAAAATTATACCCACCAGTCACAGAAACTTGTGTGCTAGTGGGTGCATCTGGTACCAAATCTTTCCGGGGAATATTACTGTTTAGGGTTTCCTCTTGTGTACCTCCTGAAAGGAAAAAAAAATCACATGGAATTAGGAAAATAAAAGAAAACTTTCTACCCCTAATAACGTTAATGCTTTTTTAATGTTTAAACATACCTTTTTTAACTGGATCTAGAGTTACAATTTGAGCAGATTTAATCAGTATGCCTTCAGGCTGGAAAAAGTTAGGGAAAATATTAGAAACCTTTTATTTTTTAAATCTACGATTAATGCAAAGCAAACTAAAAGAATGCTAGCAAGGAATACCATTAGGTTTTAGCAGCAGAAAATCCCGAAGAAATCAAAATCCAGTCTTTCTGTTGTTGTTTTTTTAAACGGATAAGTAGCTCTGTAATTTAGTTTGCTGAATCAATGAAGTCCTTTGAGTAAATTTCTCTACTGTGAGATTATTAAAGTCAATCAATCAATCAATTCTAGTTCATAACCTAAACGAGGAGGTCCATCTGATCATATGGATGATGACTTGAGGTTTATGCCTGTGAAAGCTCTGTTTACAAGCAAAATAAAAATAATGTACTTCTTAGTGTTTAGAAGTTATGTGTCCCCTATTAATTAGCTTTGTCAATTTTTTCTCAGGGAAGGGTGAGGGTATGACTGAAGCTGTTAGCTGATAATATGGAAGTAATCCAACTTTCGCCTTCTAGCTTGTAATACAGTTTAATCACAGATATTCAGTAATCACTGTGATGAATTTACAGGCAGACTAAATAAAGTGCTTTTTATCTGAACCTGTGATAGCTGTTTAATAGGTCTCCAGCTTATAGGTTTCTGCTTCACACAAATTTCTACCTGATTTATTCTCCCAGTTATTGAAAATAGAAGTCCTGGTTGAATGAACTCAAATAAATGCAGTCATTGGAGTGTGAGTTTCGCCCTTCATGTAACCCCAGTGCTCTTCTTTAAATTCTAAGCTATATTCTCAGCTAAAAGCTTAAGTTTTCTTTTACAGCTTTTTTTTCTGTGTTACATAGATCTTGATTTTGGTTTTGAAAATTAACACAACTATTGTGAATAACAAAGCTGAAGATAGGTGAAAATAATTGTGAAAATTAAGAAATAAGCACTTAAACTAAAGCATATAATGGTCAAAATATTCTGAAAGTCCACATTTAATGTTTCTACTATAAAAACTGTTCTAACTTTTTTCCCCTCAGCAGATAAAAAATGCTTTATAAAGTAATACTGTTTTTTTTTAGACTTTTGTTATATGTTGTTCCTGAACATTTCCATTTCTCAGTTTACCCAAGCATCTTTCTGCTGTCAAACATACCAAATTAATTGTCTCCATTAAGTGTAATCGAGATAATTTAAACAAATTAGATCAACTGACGGCCTGTCGGGGATGTAATCTGTAACAGACCAGGGATAAACCTGAAAGGCCCCACCCAAAGAGGGCTTTTGTTTTTCTTACCACAACACGCAGCATCTTTTGAACTCCATCATTCAGGGATGAGTCCCTAACAGCTGCTTTAACCTCAATGCTGCGTTCCCCTTCCTTCATGGGAATAATGACGAATGGTACGGAACGTGTGGTATGGGCGCCAACTCTGACAAACTGTTGATATTTCCCTCTCTTGGAGGCAACACTGCACACATTCTCTTCCTCAATCAGTTCCACACGAGCCTTAAGGACAAAAGAAAATTTAGAAAAGACTGAAATATGAAGGGAAAATATGTAGCTTTATCTAATATAAAATTTAAAGTTGGATCCAGTGCATATATATATATATATATATATATATATATATATATATATATATAATTATATATATATATATATATATATGTGCAAGGGTCAATGCAAGTGTAATGGTTCATTACGCTTGCATTGACCACCGATCAGATGTATAATTTTTACAATTGCTAAAGTTTTTAGTTCATTTTATTGCCATATTACGACTTACAGTGATAGGCTCTGGGCTGTAGTTGTGAAGGATTGCTTTAATTTCAAGCTGCTCCCCTCGGACAGCTGAATACGGAAGCCGGAGGTCAATGAAAAATTCTTTACGCACAATTACCTCCAACGGCTCGCTTACACAGATTCCTTTAAGGCAAATGAAACAAAAAATTAGGCCCAAGAAGAGAGACAGAATTTAAAAAGGAAAAAAGCTGTTGTCAGGCTCTGTACCAAGTGTCCTTGACAAACTGATGCCAGTGAATTGCCAGGTTGTGATGGAATCTTGCAGAGGAACATTCCTCACTAAAGATGTGGCCTCACTGAAACCCAGAACGGTAAAACAGACGTGAAGTTTAAGAACCAAACTGTTCTTCCACAGCACTCGGGATCTGCGCAAGAGTCTAATGGCTTACCAGTTACCAGCAGGACAAGCAGGAAGCTGGATGTCGGTCCACAGCCAACTTTCAGGGAACTTGGTTCGAGATACAATTTCATTGCTGTCCAAGTAGCTGTCATCGGATTCACCTAAAGTGTGGTTGTACATGGTGTGATTGCATTTTCTTTAAGGAGTTTGAGAACAATCTTCTCCATAAATTTGTTCCTGTTTCTTACTGCGAGCTAATTGCAGGTTTTCTTCTTTCTTCTCAGACAGCTGTGTTTGCATCGCAGTACAACACTGCAGGAAGGCCTCAGCACAGGCGTCACCATCCACTATGTACTCTGTACGCTGCTCGCAGGTATACGAAAGTGGAACTTCCTTCATACCGTCCAAACAACAGTCTCTCTGCAGTTCATTATTATACTGACTCACTTTGAAAAGAAACGATTTATGCATTAAAATAAGACATATTAATTAGCAGAAAACAGGTTTGTTTGAAAAGATGAATCTATCCAGGCAAGGCTTAAAAACATAATTCCTGACTAAATGATACTATATCTAGTCATTGATTAGTTGAGAGGTGTAAATCTTACATAGGGTCGTTCTCACATCCATGATAGTTGTGGCTCTTTTCCGCTTGGCGTTCGCTTTGCATTTTAAGTCTGAAATAGAAGAAAAAACACATCTTTCAGAAATTATTAGAGCTAAATTGCAACCAAAATATTTTCTTTCAAAAACAAATTGAAGATATTAAAAGAAAACATTATCAGATCATATTCTACAACAATCACTATATATTAGACTTGAAGCCAACATAAAGAGGCACATTTTTTAGGTAAATTATGAAGAGTGGGTCACCTATTATTGTAACAAGATTTACATTTCGAACAACACTTATCTGCAGCTGGAAGAGTTAGAAAAAAAAAATAACAATGTTTTTTTAACCACACTATTTTAACCTTCTTCTTTGAAGAAAAGCTTTTGTTTTAACTGAATTTTATAGAAGTTTTCCACAAAATCATCATCTGCACTTAATAGTCACAATTATACAGCCCTAAATTTTCCTTTAACTCAAAGGAAACAGAACTACCTTGTATATTACTATTTTAAGTTAGCTTTCTTTGATTGAAAACAAAAATCAGACAGAAAGGTCATTTTTCTCTTGCCATAACAAAAATTGTGAAACAGTAAAGTAAGTAAAGAAATATATAAAGTAAGTAAAGAAATATATAAAGGTTATATTCCATTGGATTATCCAAGAGGCATGAATAAACATAAATGTAAACTCTTTGCATAATACTAACAACAAACATGCTAAACGCTGTACTATCTAATGTATCTACAGTTTGTAAATCTATTTGATTCTTTAATTTGACAGAGAAAGAAAGAAAATAGTATTTTAAAGAACAAGCAGAGTAATATTTGTGTTGGAGAGTGCATGAGCACATAAGTCACCTTGTCTGTAGGGAGTTCCTGAAGCAGTGCTTGACTCAAACACCAGCCCAGCATCATAGAACACATTCATGCTGTCTTTCCCACCACCTGGTGTGCAGCCTGTGTCATGTTGCTCTACGACGTCCCAAACCTTTAAGATACAGAGGTAAATAGATCACTCTTGGGGTTACAGCGCATAAGGCAAAGATACAAAACATCTTTTTTTAGAAACTGTATACTTTTTTCTGGGTGAGACGGTGCTTGTTGTTTAGGACGTAGACGCCTTTGTCAACTGCCACGAGTCCAACTGTGGCCCCTGGATCTCCTGTGACTTTCAGACTAAACATCCTGCGAGGTTCATAGGATGGAACAGGTCTTGCTGATTCCAAGGTTAACTATATGTAAAGAAAATATCATGGGATTAAAATAACATAAACACAACAGGCTTTGCCAGGCTTTGATTTGCAGCTTTAGTCTCACCAATCCCATGCAGGAGTCTTTCACGTCCACCCAAACAGAGTCAGACACCACTTCATTATCTTCTGGGTGATAGTAGGCAATGATGCGGAATGAGGGCAACATGTCTTTAGTGATGGGAAGAATTAGGGAAATCAGTGCCTGGCCTCTTGTTTTGTACCGCTCAGATTTTAGCAACTGGCCTCTGCTTGAGATCTGGGGTTCATAGAATAACACATTAGTAAATATAAAATTAGTTTAATTAGGACACATGTCGAACATTTCTCACCAGATATGTTATATCCTTTGCTTGTGGTGGGTTATTGAGGTTGAGGTTGATTTTCAGGTTATCTCCTACTTTCACTTCAGCTGTGTCAATTCCTGCAATGGAAAATTAAAGTGTTAAACTTAAAACTAAAAAAAAAAAACATGCTGATGACATGCATAGTTCTTCTCCACAGATAACATGTTCTTTCCATGTGGACTAAGGTGTTTTTATTTTATGACTTACCTATATGGATGTACCTCTTGTTCTTGTTTAAATATGGTGAAGCCTGCATCTCAGCAGATGCTTGTCTCTCTGGCGTAAGATCAGGTTTACTTGTTTTTGCCTGTAATCAAAAGGTAACCGTGTCATTTTTAAGCTAAGCGCTCAGTTCCCTATCATTGTCTACAATGTACATCCCTCTATTGTATCGTAATTAAATTGTATTGTATCATAATGCATCTTTTTGCAATATTTATTTATTTATTAACCACAACCTGATCATAATGTATAACCTAGTGAATAATATATATCTTTTTTTTTCTATTGTGGTACCATATTTGGAATTATTTCAAAAGCAGACTGTGTTACAATACATTTTTAAGATTGCTTTTTAAATTTTTATCTAACAAGGCAGTGGTTGACCCCTTTTTGTTTTTGTACTCTGGTACTTTTCATCATTTCATACTATATGTTTTTCTGTTGGGAAAAGAAACCATTTGTCATGGGATGTTTCATAATGAACATCCATCAAAAAGCCAGACATATTATATATATATATATATATATATATATATATATATATATATATATATATATATATATATATATATATATATATATATATATATAACAACAGAAAACTTGACTTTTGACTGAATGACGTACTAGAATAAATGGTTAACAATGCATTATTTCAATTTCAAATACACAAAAAAAATTTTT
>NW_015150507.1:93364-106461 GCF_000732505.1 Cyprinodon variegatus
TATATATATATATATATATATATATATATAAAACTCATTATCAGCTGCATAAAAAGTTGGTTATATATGATTTAAGTAACTTAATATTATTACGGTACTAGCAAGAGGTAACAGTATAACATATTAGATAAAAATACTTTACCATAAAATGTTCAAATGTCCTTAAGTTGAACATGGTACATACTAGTAATTTTAAGGCTAAAGTTTCTTTGAAGTGTCATTAGTCCTTTCTGTAGTGTATTTCCACCGATCATATTTTTAAAAACAGTTTTGTCATGTGTCCTATTTTGGCTGAGAAACTATGTTTATTTTTACTTCTCTTTCCCACCGTCCTCTCATATTAGCAGTCTCGAGTAAATTTCCCATATTATTGAATTATAAAACTATATTAAATAAAAAAAAAGTTATCTGTCTACTAAAATGGAACTGTTGCTAGCATCGCAAGTTTAAATTTGATCAACTATTTGTAGTTTGCAATTGGTTGACAAGTGGTTATTTCACATGTCTTGTGTACATATCTTAAAATACCACGGATAATGGAGCTTGACTAGGATAGTCAGACGGTTTGCAGAGGTCATAAAATTTCCCCTAAAATTTCAAATCTTAATCTTGACAAGTATGGTAGTGCATAAACATTTCTAGTGAAGATCTTTAACAACACTTTAAAAAGCCTGACTCACTGTTCATAGCGATTAGGAACGTCAGCAAAATTAACAAATAAGAATTAAAGGAATTTCAGGCATTTATTTCCCTCAATACTCTTTGCAAGTTTTAGATAACAACTAGCTTTGAACTGGAATGTTACACTGCTTCAACCAAAAATCTTCTTAATGTAATTTCTCATTATATTTTTATCTATTTAATGACTTATTCATCTCATCTTTTATCAAGGCATTGCTGAAATATAAATCCTTTAAAGCTGCTTACAATGATTGTCAGCTTAGAATCCGTTGCTGCTGTATTAATAGTCAGCCTTGCCATCCCATTGGCTGCTGTGAATCCCCGAACATTTCCCGGAGTAACCACCACTGGGATACCTTCTGCTGGACTTTCGTCAGGATTAACCACTTCAACCTGTTATTAAGGGGGAAAAAAAGAATAACAAAACACATTTCATGAGAAATATAGCAGCATTAGATGGATTTATCCAAGGAATAGGTCTGGAGTAGTTTAAATTATATTTAGTGAAAGGTTAACAATGCATATTAAATATGATATGGACGATTTTTTATAGTTGATTGAGTTAGAAGCTGATGACATTGTAAACATAGAAGAAGAAAAAAATCACTGTACCGCAATATCAAAGGACATTCCTGGTTTGAAAAATTTGGGAGTTCTTGTAAAAGTAATTTTGTAGGGTGATGTGACAATCTTGATGCCTCTCAACTCCGCCTCCACCATTTCACTGCCTATAAAATAAGGAATAAACACATGTAGAGAATCGTACTCCTGGGAAAGGCTGGCTTTATCAAATAAGGAAGAGCCTCTCAGCATGAGAAGAGAAACACCTTCAGAGTATGTGAAATGATTCTTGTTTTGTTCTTCTTTACTAAATGCAACTGACTTGCAAATGTGCGTGTTTAATAAATGAACACAACTTAAGATATAAACTACTCACCGCTCTCTGTCAAGACACTAACAGACACAAAGATGGACTTTCCAACAAGATTAAGGATCTCTGGGAAGGTCTGAGTTATCTGTTCCCTTTTCAGTGTGACCTGTCCTTCTCCATTCGTAACCTGAGATCCAACACCAACAGATTATGGTCAGTCTGGATTTTTTTATTATTAACATGAAAAATATATTTAATCGAAAACTAAAATATTAAAAAGAATTTCAAGTACTCACCGGAACCCGTGTAAGAGAGTTTGGGAGGCTTTTCTTATCTTTTTCTTCCATTATACCAAAGACCACATAGGCAGTGCCATAAACTTCCTTTCCAAACAGATATCTAAAAGAAACAACAATGATATCCTTACGGGAATGCAATAGGAAAAACTAATAAGACCGCTTTATTTTCTTTAATAACTGATAAAAAGATTTCCACATACGTAGCTTTGATGTTTATGGTAAGTTTGTCGCTGTCGACATAGAAGAAAGGGACAACAGGAAGCAGTTTGACCTCGAAGCTGGGAAGCACTGCGAAATAAAGTTTTCATTTTGATGAAAAGCAAGAAAACAATGTAGAGGTGCGGTAAAAGCTTGAGTAACTGGATGCTTACCATATTCTTTGACCTCAAATTCTGCATAGTAGCTCTGCTGTGGGTTGCTTTTGAACTTTGCCACCACCTTCCATAGTCCAGGGCTATGGAAAGATTTATGTACAGTTTACAGCAAATATTTGAGAAAAAAAAATATTTAGAATACTTGCTACCTATCAATTATTTAACAATAAATCCCATTGTTCCTGGAAAAAACTGAAAGTCGCAAATTTATTCTTAATCTTAATCATCAATCCTGCATGTAAATCTCAATTTTATATATATATATCCTGACAATTTAGTATTTATTATATGACTATGATATGACTAGAAAATGTACATATTAAGTTAGCTTTTATTTAGTTATCAAAAAAGTCAAAAATAACTCACCTAACAATTTCACCAAGTTTGTAATCTCCAGAGAAAATACCAGCATTAAGAGCAACTGAATCAACAGGTATGATGATGTCCTCAGGAGTCTAAAGAAAATGCAGTTTTTAAAAGTCAGACCAACATCTCTCATGGACTGAGTGGTCCAACGAAATATTTGGGTTTTCCTGTTTTATCCATTGGCAGGTAACAAAACTCAATGTGAAACATTGAGGGCAAATTAGTTTCCAAAAATAATAAAACACATACCACAATCTCAATGTCAATAGAAGCATCAACTTGGTTCTCATTGTTCCTTTCCACGGGCTGCATTTCGGGGGTCAAACCAAACATCCTGTAATATACTAACAAAGAGAGAGTGGTTCCACTTTTACATGGCTTTTTTTCATTTACCAAGTTAAATGGTGCATTTCTGTAAAGCCTGAATTTTTTTTCCAGAGTCTTTTGAATTCCAGCATTAACCCTTGATGTAAATCGGATATATGTTGTGTTTTCAGAAGAGCTCTACACTCACCTCTGCTGTTGGGAGTATACAGGGTCTTGTCAGTCTGTATGAAGATGTAGCCAGACTGGAAGGAAACCAAAACAACTTTTTCCAGCAATCGGTCTGGAAATTGAGCTTGCACATAAACATACTGTTTTGCGCTGGGGTTCTTATCAAAGTCTCCCGCTGGAATCTGCAAGCAGATAAAAAAAATAAAACAAACAGGACATATATATTCTTGGGTCAAGGTGCATTAGTAGCCCTTTGACAGAAACATAATGCAAAGGTGTTTTACTTACAGTCACTTTTCCAAACCCCTGAAAGTTGTTCTCATTGTTGAGTAACACATCCTTCTCAGCCAGCTTCTTGTTTTTAGTAGGATGGTTCATCACAGTAATTTTGACGGGAATGTTCCCTGCAGGAGGGCAATCCTGACATTCCACAAAGATGTTTTCTGCTGTTCCTACTCGCATCAGATTGGGAGCAGACATCACTTTGCTGCAGGCGGATAAAATGGTAAATAGTTATAATGACTGATATTCTTTTGGATCATAGGCAGTTATTAAAACCCCTTTTTTCTACCTTTTACAGACTTAGCAGAATGATGAGCAGAAAAAATAAAATTATATCTGCATGCAACCTTAAAGATAAAAGATATTTTTTTCAGACCTCTTTTAAAACCACGATTGAAGACCTCTTTGTAAAAGAGAAGGACAGAATCCAAAATGCTTCGATAGGTTTAAAGAGTGACAACTCTGATATTGGCAGTTGCTGAGTCTTTAGATAACTGCTTTAGTTTGTTTTGTGTTGCGTTTTTTTGTTTTTTTTGTTTTGCAATCTCTTCTAACTTGTTTGTACAGTGGAGGACTGATCTGCAGTATGGACTTTATACTTAATGAATTATCCATTGATTATTTTGATTAAGGTCCAGCAGGGGATCAATGATGTTATTGATCATATGATGATTGTCTCTGTTTGCTGTGTCTGGAGGGAGGCAAGGTTACACGAACACAAAATTATATCAGGTCAACTTTCAGGCAAGACAACAAAATCTTATGCAACACAAGGGGCTAACTGGGCTGCAATCTACGGTATTAGCAAAAAAAAAGGTATCTACCACTAAAATTAAACTAACATTCGGCAAACAGTAAAACATCAAAGCGATTAACGTGAGAAAAAGTTATTGATATAAATTAGTGTGCAGAATTTTTATACCCTGCTACTGAACACACACTGCCCTCCGTATTTATGTTCCCCTGCTTTGTAATCAGAATCAGTTTCTGATTCTAGATTCTTATCACACTAAATTCAGCAAAAGCCTATCAAACAGCCATTAGGCAAGGTGTCCTGAAGATGTAACATGTAGGACACTGTGTCTTCAGGAGCAGGATTGAAAAAACTATAGATTTAAGGTACAATTATTAAGCAAAATATTTTCAAATATTCAAATTAATGGATAAAATACTTTTTTTGGGAATAGTTTTAAACAATTATTATCATGCCTCATAGACTTATCTACTTACAGGTTGGCTCCATCAGCCAAAGGAGCCAGGGAGGCAAAGACCAGAGAGGCCAACAGCAGAAGAAGAGTTCTCCTCATCCTCCTACCTTGTTCTGATCTGCTGCCAGTGTGAAACAGACCATTTCAGAGCACTCCTTTTATCCTCTGCATTGTCTTTGGGAAGTTCCCAATTCCCTCCGCCCCTGATGTTCCTGTCTGTTTAGCTATGTAAAATACAAACAGATTAACACAGAAATTCCCGGCAGCAGTTGAGAAATTTTTCGGTGCTGATAAAAAATTATCTTTTCTGTGAGGGAAACAAGTAAACAAAGCAAAATCAATAAAGCCTTTGAATGCAGTACTACCTTCTGGGCGCAACTTCATTTCAAAATATCAAAAACACAAAGTTGAACTGAAGTCATGATTTACTCGAAGATGTATTATTCATGTGTTGTTTGGTTTTCTTTAGACGCTCTTGCAACCTACTGTTCATATTCAGTCACAGGCTAATCATTGAACACATTTAGGATTAAATCAACAGACACAGAGAACACAGAACGCTGGCCTTGGAAAAGGTTTGTTATGCAATTCATGGAAGATTATTGGTGGGACTTTTTGGAGTTACCAGAGAGCGACTTTAGCACGTAGGTAGGTAGTGTTAAGGGGAAAAAAAGGCCCAAGTCTTAATTAAAAAAGAAATTGAGATCTGAAGTTTCTCATTAAAGTTAGCATTTTATGGAGTAGTACTCCTATGCAGTGCTAGTTTGCAGATAGGGGTGCTACTGCTGCTATTGTTGAGAAGTATCGTGTTCACTTCCTGTTTTAACTGATGAGCTGCATTGCTGTTCAGGCTGATGATGGTAGTTTCAAAGCCTGTGATCCAATGAACCAATTTGACACAATTGGCCAAAGTTCGCACCATGCTCCAAACATTCCAACAGTTTAGAATGGCGGCATCTCCTGGATAGATTTCAGAACTACAATTGAGTGGGTATCCTAATGTCTGCATTAGTTCATTAATTCCATAATAATAGTATTAGTAAAGATTATATAAATAAATAAATATTTAAAATAATAATATCTGACCTGTGAAATTGCAGTATACTTTTTTTCTCCCAATGTTTATATTTGATCAATGCTGCAATTTAAGAAATAGAAATGTCATGAAAGCAGTACAAAATGAATTTTCCTCTTTTTTACACTCTGTGTATACAAAGTGACAATAAGGTTTATCTAAGTGAAATCAATGCTACTTATGTTTCTCAACTTACTTGTTCATATAAATTTTGATTTATATTTTTGACAGCATTTAAGACATATTATACTAAGTATTTTTGTTTAGTCAAAGATGTATTTGTGCCTTGAGATGACATGTGTTGTGAATTTGGCGCTATATAAATAAACTGAATTGAAACTGAATTGAATTGAATTGAATTGTATTTGAATAAACATTCTCTAAAGCAGCAAGATGCACTATAATGCTTTAGAAGGTTTGTTTTTCCTTACTCTTGTGGTTCCTTGAGAAAACCTAAGTTAAGTCAGGAAGGGGTTTGGTTATTTTATAGATAATCTGTAAACCTTGGAAATGTTCTTGTTTTTGGTTTCATTGTTCTCCCCATACTAAAATTTATAATGAAAGTGAATGTTAGCAATAATGAAAGTGAATGTCAGCTATTTTTTATCAGCGTCTCAATGCTAAGGTCAAACTAGTTAAGACATAAATAAAGGTCTTACTTGCCTTTACAGCTGTCTAGCACAAGGTGGCGCCTTTTGTCCCTTAGTGAGCAAAGCAGAAGCCTCTCTCGATTATGGAAGTTTGTGACTTTTGTGTGTGAAATCTGGACACTTTACTCTGTAGTGGCAAGTCTTTGCAGTGTTTGTATACAAATATTATGTTTTGGGTCATTTTGACTCACACACTTCAATATGGGTAAGAGGCTGTTCAGATCAATAACAAACAGGTCTGTAAATGTACTTTATTTGTATTGCCTAATTAAATGATTGGGTAATCAATTAAGTTATAGTACAAGTTATAATACAATATGGATGGATGAATGGATGGATGGATGGATGGATGGATGGATGGATGGATGGATGGATGGATGGATGGATGGATGGATGGATGGATGATNATGGATGGATGGATGGATGGATGGATGGATGGATGGATGGATGGATGGATGGATGGATGGATGGATGGATGGATGGATACCTTGAAAGTACCTCTGTTATCCCTATAATCACAGCTTCAGCTACTACAGCTACATTACAAACTACTGATTATGGCTGTAATCTTTGTGTCATGATGGACTCGGACCAGAACCTTCATAGACACATAAAGGCGCTTGCTAAGTCAGCCTTTTATCGCCTGAAGAAAATCTCCAGAATTAAAGGACTAATGTCCAAGCAGGATCTTTAAAAACTAATTCATGCATTTATCTGTACTAGAATTGATTACTCCAATGGTGTCTTCATAGGTTTGCTTAAAAGTCTATCGGACAGCTGTAGCTGATCCAAAACACTGCTGATCTCACTAGAACTAAGAAAGTGGAACACATCAGCAAGGTTCTGAAGTCCTTCATGGCTCCCTTTAGCTCAGAGAATAGACTTCAAAAACCAGGCCTTCAGGTTCAAGCCTACTCTGTCCACCCATAACTAAAGCCAAACATTTAGAAACAGCATTTAGTTCCTATGTTCCACTGATCTAGAACACACTTTCAAAAGACTGTCAACGTTTTGAAAGCCTGAGTTCTTTGTAAGTCAAAGTTAAAAAAAAAACATTTACTTAGAACAGCAATTGACGGTTGTTATATACGGTTATTATAAGGTTTTGGTCCAATTATCTTATTTGTTTTAAACATTTTCTTTTTATCTGTATTTGCTTTTAGTCTGCTTTTATTTTTCTTCTATTCTATTAAATAATTCATGTAAAGCAATTTGAATTGTCCATTTACAGAATTGTGCTATACCAAAACACTTGCTTTGCCTTATTGCTAGATCTTCAACAGCTTTTTGTACTGCATTCCATCTTGAGAGGTCGACTAATTTCCTCACAAATCTCATTAAACGTGGCAAACTCACTGTCCATTTAATTATTCAATCCATACTTTGGAATGATTGACTCCCTCTGATATTGTGCATTAAGTGTAGAAACCCCCTCTCCCGCCTCCTCTGAAACCCACCCTGGCCTGGTTACATGACTGACTGATATGACTGATTTCTTAGGTAGTAAAATAAAATAGGGCTGGGATCTGTTTTACTTTCCGAGGACTCAACTGAAAAACTTAAACAAGCTTTGATCAACCAAAATATTATTTTTTTCTTATGTATTTGAGTTCACCTTCAGCTGTGCCACACATATAAATCAAGCAGAGGAACAGACTGGATGTAGAGAACAGCCTGGGATCAGCTGTTTTTTTAAACTGAGCTATCGGAGCTCATCAAAGCAGCTCAGGTGTCAAGATTAAAGCAAAGCAAAACAAATTAAGTCAGTCTGACTATAATATTCTTTCTGTATTTTGTTCCAAATTCATCTAGTTTAAATGTGATTATAGGGGAGTTACTCAGACGAGCTCCAGTTTTATAAATACAGGTTTATAATAGGATTTTATTTTGTATTTATTTCAGTTCCTTACTAACTTCCAGGAAACATGTTTATGTTGGGTTCTTTTATTTGAGTTGAAAAGCATACATTTATTAAAAATGAAATGCTCAATTAAAAAAATTAAGTAAAACAGTTATTGTCTGTTCCACTTTTGGACAATCATAAATACTTTTGACCGAGAGGGGGACTCATGGTACAAAAAATTGCCCAAAGGGATACTTAAGTCGAAAAAGTTTGGGAAACACTGATCTATAGGATCTATTCTAATTTAATAATCTAATAAGTTTGGAAAATACAGTAACTTAACAGCTGTAATTACGATAGTACTAAGATAATAAAGATTTCACCAAGGTTAGAGCTATACATAGTCATATCATTTCATATTATGCCTCAGTGGCAAATCATCATACCAGGAAATAGTAATGAACCCCAAAGTACAGTAAATCCAAGGTTGGAATACACAAACTTTCATGTTTGAGCTGGGAAACGTAACTGCAAGTCAGCAACAGACAGAAAAATCCAACAACACAATCCTTTAATAGAATAATGCTGTAGTGCCAAGAAAGCCAGTATTAAAGCCGAGTCAATCGAACGGTAGTGTTTGGTTGTGTTCATGTCACTTGGTGCATGTTGTTGCTCTACTTTAGAAGTGGTTCTGAACCTTATTCCAAATGCTTTACTCCTCCTGAAGCACCAGCAGGAGTGATGTCATCCCCACCTTTGAATAGCAAACATATGCTAACAGTGTTCTTTCATTCACTGACCAAAGACCTTTGGGATCTCTGTACATCATGCTGTGTTTCTAAACGCAAACGAAAAATGTTGTGTGCATGTTTTTTTTTTTTTTATAACTTACTTGCATCTTTTTTAATAAGTTATTGACAAGTTACTCATTGGTTTTGGATAAGCTACTCTAGACACCACGACTTATGAGTAACTTACACTTAACGTATGTCAACGATCACATAATTTACCTGTAACTTATGGCCCAGGTATGAACATACGCTGGCATGTCGTGTGCCAACGTGCTTCCACGTGTTTCAGTGTACTTCAGCATGCTCATAACTTATACAAAACATATCCTTAACTTATCCAAGGTATGCCAGCGTTTTTGCCAGAATTTAGGTGGCACAGAGGGGTTGTAAGGGCAAGAATATAATGACTGATTAAAAGCTGTGTACACTTCTCTTGATGTGTGGTAAGTCTAGCATAAACTGTATCTGCTATTAAATTTTTTTTCAGTGTGACTAGGTGTGTTTTAGATTTTTTTGTAGCTTTTTAATTGAATTTGAATTTTGTGTGATTTTTGAAAGTGTAAAAAATACTTTAAATGTGAGTCAGCCAGGCCATGTGATAAAGTATGTCAAACGTTGTATAAATCTTTGTTAAGATTTATACATGTTTTACACAGTCCTTTTTATTCTATACTCAAAGTGTACTGGAAAAACTATTCATATGTTCATGCAAAAATATTTTGCTGAATGAAAGTTGATATAAAATACGAACTGACAGAAAAGAAAATTACTTTTAAAGGGCAGGGGCTGAAAAGATGAGCACATGATGATTTCAATCCTTTTATTGACCATCCAAAGGTAAAGCAGAACATGCTTTAGCTGCTTGAAGAAAAGTGTCACTGCTGCCTATCATATCAAGACAAATTGTCTAGATGAAAAGACTAATCAAATAAATAATAAATGTTATCAATCGAGCCTTTTGGATTAACAATGATTTTCTATTGACCTTTCTCAGAGGTTCATTGTTTCTGTATACTCAAAATGAAGCCACAACCAGGAAGCTTTATTCACCACTTTGGCTGAAGTGCTGAAACAATTCATTGGATTAATCATGATTATCCAAATATTGAAATAATCATTAACTAATTTAGTAATCGATTAATCGTTAACTGGAGTGTAGAGACTCTGAAACATGCTTTTAGTTGACAGAGTGAGCCACCAAGAGTAGTAATTATATCAAAACAAAATTATTCAGTTAAAAAACTCCAAGAATCCACAACATGCAAAGTCCTACTTTGCATGTTGTGGATTCTTGGAGTTTTTTAACTGAATTATTTTGTTCTGATGAAGGCTTTCAGTGGATTAGCATACAAACCTTATATATAAAACGGTAGGGTATCCTGATGAGAAGTTCTAAAACATTAGTGAGTGCTAATTTTTATATTAAATGGGTAGGATAGAAATGTTTTTTTAATTTTTTTTATTTAGATTAATTTGTTTAGTGCTGTGCATAAATTCTAAACAAACACTTCAGTCCAGTCACAGGATGAATGTTTTTTGATTATTATATTTACCATAAACTCTAACCACTATGGTTTTGGGCATGTAAACATGACGAAAATAGTTTTGTCATGGTAGGATCAACAGATAGTTAATTATACATGCTATGGAAGCACATTCTGACAAAGTAGCAGAGATTGTCAGAATAATACCGTGTTGATGGGAAAGAAACCTGAAACCTTCGGTTCAGTTATTTCAGCGCAGAGTAGCCAAAAGCTTGGTGTTGCCAAGAACAGCACTGATGAAATGCCAGTGAAAAAAAGATTGTGTTATCAGAAAGAAAGTGTGAATAAGCACTGTAAAAAATTAAGTTCTTCAAACCTTCAGAAACTCCCATTCACTCTTCCTTCCACAAATACAACAGATGATCATACATGCATGTAATAAAGCATTAAACAAACTATGAGCGTAATTCTTGAAATACAGCAGCAGGATTCTGTGTGAGAAGCACAGTTCTACAGAATAACCTAATGGTTGAAGCATGAGCTCTCTCCTTCAATGGTTTCTATGTTTGTTTCTGTGCTGGGAAGTTTTTTGTTTGCTCCCCAAGTACTCTTGTTAAAAAACACTTTACTACTGTTGTTAGAACAAGTTTGTTTGAAGAGTGAGGAAGGTATGTTAGCAGGCAAACAAGGCATTCTATACTCAAGGTCTGCTGCCTCTAATCATTAAACCCAGCTAGTCACAAAAAGCAGCAAAATTGCTACCTTGAGTAATCCTCATATATACATGCATTTTAACAGGTCAGCATAACAAGAGCATTATATTTGAGTGATATCATTTAAAGTTGATTTATCACATAGATTCATTAAAATATAAAGTCATTAACCCATTGTCTAAAACAAGTAAAACTACTAAATCTATATTCCCATTATCACTCTCAAAAATAGGCAAATCACATAAGATCTTGCAAAGTCTGTAAGCAGTTAAGGTAGTATTGTATTGAAGCATATTTATGGGATGCTGAATGGAGAGAAAATCAGTGGAAGATGAGAAACACACAAGCTGCGGGGATGCCTTGAGAAGGTTGTATGGAAAGCCCACTCAAGAGTTTAGTGGATATTCGAGGTGTGGATCTGCAGCTGGAGTCTGAGCCTCACTCACAACACGGGCTACCGGTGTCTCATTCCTCATGCTCCCTCTAAACCAAAGACATCAAAATGAACGTCCATTACATGGTAGAGATAGGCCGATACATCAAACGGAGGATATTTTTGTCTGATAATAACTTTTTGTTTTTCTTGTATTGGCATTGGCCTATATGATAAATTGGACGATTCACTGGTACGTTCAGCAGCCAAATCTTGAGATCACATGAAGTCCATGCATTGCTGCTTTCTCCATTTGCTATTCATTGTTAATGCACTGTTTCATTCGGGGTTTGATTAGTTAATAAATAATATAATATATGTATAATATATATATATAATATATAAAAATATATAATATATATAATATATATAATATAATTTGGTTCACTATCATCAGGTCCAAACTTGATGCATCTCACTTCCCACAAGCGTCTCCTACTGACAGGCTTCCTGTAGGTGCTAATTCAATTTTCCACTTGGCACCTGCCCACACTGCCAACAGTACCAGCACATAACCTTAATATCACTGTGCTGACGGGCCAACAAACCTACCTTGCTTTAACTTTACCTAGAAGCCATATTATAATGTTCAGAAGAAGCCATGCAATGCTCAGCAATGCAGGTGAACTGAAGCCTGCAAATAAAGAATAGAAAATATCTTATCATCCTTTATAATACGTGCATGTTTTACATGTTTTTATAGTACGTTGACATTTCTGTCCGAGGCGTAGCCAGAACAATTATATAAGGGTGGCCAGGCAATAACCAATGTACACTGTAGGGTGGCCGAAAGCGGATCGGCACCAGAACCTCAGGATCAATCTATACTGATCCAACAGGAAAATTAACAACCACAACAACCATATTTTCCAAATAAAGACCATCTACACTTTCCTGCTGCCTTTGCTAACAAATAGACACATATATTTAAACATCCATCTAGATAAAAGGTATAGTGCCGAGGTCTTCCAAGTCTTCAACAGGGGGTCTGTGATCCCTAGGGGGTTCTTGGAGGTACTGCATGGGGGTCGCAAACATTTTTGTTGATTAGACTTTTTTAAATGTTTTTATTTTTTTTTATATACTTATCATCTTTAAATCCTCTCTAAAAGCACACTTGTTCTTCTCCCTGGCTTTTCTAGTCTAAGTGAACATTTGGCAAAATTTAATTTTATTTCTAAATGTATTTTAATTGAAACCTTTATCCGATTATATTTTATCTCCATTCAATTTTTCTGTTTGTAATGTGTTTATGTATTTTAGCCTTCAGTTTTTATCTTGTGTTCCTTAACTGTGATTCCTGTACAGCACTTTGGTCAACCCCGATTATTTTAAATGTGCTCTATAAATAAAGTTTGAGTTGAGTTCAATGTTATATATTGATGTGCATAATTAACCACAGTTTTTTTGTTGTCAAGTAATTGTCAATCTATGAAAAATGTTAATTTTCAATATTGAGAGTATTGCTGCTACCATATATATATATATATATATATATATATATATATATATATATATATATATATATATAT
>NW_015150507.1:106696-119158 GCF_000732505.1 Cyprinodon variegatus
TATATATATATATATATATATATATATATATATATATATATATATATATATAAATATATTATATAATGTTTTAATATATATATATATATAATGTATTAAGACAACACACACTCTTTCACTTTAACAGATGGGAAAAGAGAAGAAATAAAAATTAAAAAGGTGACTCAATGCTGATTGGCTGAGAGGGGGCACGTGGGCGGATTGATTTACATCCGGCAGACAGGTGAGAAACGGTAGTTGAAGAGACCTGTGTCATGTCTCTAACCTCCCAGCAGCTGGCCCATGGATTATGATCCTTCTCGGTGTCTCATCTGAACACTTACCAGCCTCCAGGTAACTACCGCAGACCAACCTGGTGTCTGACAGAAACTCGCTGGTATCTGTGATCGGTTTCACGTGTTATCAGCAGGTTCACCTGGGCAGGAAATCTAAGCAGGCAGGCAGTCAGACAGGTGGAGCAGGACCTGCGGCATTCTGCCCACTGTGAGCGGAGACATTCGTCCGCCTCTGGGGGTGCAAAGTGCTGCTGGGGGGTTAGGATCTTAAAATATCAGCTTTACCGTTTTGTCCCGCGTTATCCCTAAATAAACCTGATAGATATTGAAAAGTGACTTCTGTCTTCTGCTTGTTGCGACACTAATGGTGAGTTTTTGACTTCTTCTTACCTGCATACCTGGTGTAGCCCTTGGAGCTGTGCCATATCCTTCCGCTTCATTCAAGGAATGTGGTGTTTGACTCTAAACGTCTATCAGGGAAGGGTGTCTTTAATGTCTTAAAGCCATTACTCTACACTGAATATTCGTAATTAAGCTGCATATTTTGTAGGTAGAGCGCCAGCCCTTAGCAAAAAGTAGTATATTTAAAGTAAATTCTATTAAGAGTACTTAAGTATAAGTTTAGAAAATATACCGAACAATGTACTTTTAGTGTACTTGAAGTATTACTAAAGTAATACTTTTTCGAACTAAATTGGGACATTTTTAAGTTTACTAAAGTAAAATTAAAGTATACTTTAGTAAACAATAAAGTAAACAATAGTATAGTCAAGTACACTTGACTATACTATTGTTAAGTATATGAAATATAGTTTAGAATAAGTAAACTCTAAGTGCACTGCCTGATTTTAAGGATGAAATTAGTGCACTTTTAGTATACTTGAATAAACTACTTTTTGCTAAGGGAAAATTTTATATTCCTAACTGGATTATTACACAGAAGTGTCCAAAACAGCTTTTTGGAAGCTAAAATTGCCAAGTGTGTTTAGCAGGGGCGTAGCTGGATGGGGGGGGGCCCCTTTGGCCCCCCTTTTGGCCCCCCTTCCCTTTCCCCCCCCTCTAAAAATCAAGTGTATTATTCAAAATATTAACATTTTTCATATATTACTTACTATTTTTTCATATATTCATAATCATTTGATAACAAAAATACTTTGGTTAATTATGCACATCAATATACTAACGTTAAAGATTGTAAGTACAGAATTCCTGCTCTTTTTAGAACTAGATTTTTTGTTTTATGAGGTAAAGAGAAAATGATGTCTTCATCTTCATCTAGGAGTCTTTAGTGAAATCATAGATAAATAACTATTTTAATAAAAACGTATTAAAAAATCAATTTATGTAGATATTAGTACTTGTAAATATCAATTGTATGCAGGATGATTATTGATAAAAGTTGGTAAGTAATGACAATGGAAAAGATGTTCGCCCCAGAACTCAAACCTGAAAGAATTTTATTCACTTTACTTTTTATCTAAAAAGAATGAATCTTTAAATAAATGCATCTATTTGTTAGCAAGGCTGCAAAATATAGTTTGTCTTTATTTAGAAAATATGGATGTTTTGCTCGTTTATGTTCCTGTTGGAACAAACGATGTATATTGACCGTGAGGTTCTGCTGCCTATCCATTTTCAGACATCCCTCAGTGTACATTGGTTATTGCCCGGCCACCCTTATAAAAATGTTCTGGCTACGCCAGGGTTTTAGTAAATGGTGATGGGATATTAAATGACACTTACCTGGTGAAGTGATTCTCTTTGAAAGCTTTTTAAAACATTTCATAGAGAGCAAGATGGAAAAAGGAATGCATAAACGGCTGGAGAATGGATTTATAAATTGCATTGGACAACTGTGCCACACCTTATTGGTACCATTGGTAAAGATTAGGGCTGCAACTAATGGTTATTTTGCAAATCGATTAATCTGTTTATTATTGTTGTGTGTTTTTTTTTTTTTTTAATAATCATAATGCCAAAGGTTCATTAAGGAAGATTTGTTACAAAATTAAACCTGGTGAAGCTAAAAACTTTTCAACTTGAGGAGTTCTGGATAAAGCATATTGACATATGAAAAAATGTTTTGATATTAAATGCAAAATGTTTAAATATTTTTTTTTTACAATCTTAATAATGATGATTACTGCTCTAAGTGGGCTGCTTTGTCAGCAAAAGGCATGTTTTATCATCTCCAGACTCCAATTAACTATTAATCCATTTCCAAATTAGTTGACGATTATTTCAATAATCAATTAATTAATCTTTTCATGGTATAAAAGGCTAGTTATTACAAGTCTCACGGCCAAACAGCTGCTTCAATTAAAATTTTATTATAAATTATTATCGGAGCCGTTGTAATTAACTGTAAATGTGTAATAAAGTGATATTTTCTACATGGAAAAGACAAAAGAACTCTACGGTGATAAGGCAGAGCTGTTTTTTAAATGGCAACTAGAAATTGACTTTGGGCCTTATTTAGAATAGCAAAAAAAAAAAAAAAATTTGAAAAGTTTAGAACAATACCAGTCTAAAAAATGACTTTGAATTATGTTTCTTGTGTATCCTCATAATGCCCCCACATTGCCTGTGTAGTGACCTATGAAACATTGTATCCAATAAATTTTGTGATTGTTGCAAACCATGATGTTGCGATGATGATATATATTCAGCATCATATATAGAAATCCTGACGTCTTTCCATGAATCTGAAACATGCAGCCAATTTTTCTACACTTTTTCAAAGCGTAGGAAACCAAAAACGGAAAAGATTTGCAAGTGGTTGGAAGTTATTTTGCAAAGATGTTTACCTATTATTACAACACTCCTCCCATTTTTTTCTTTTCTTGTATTTGTGGTTTACCTGATCGCAAAATGGTTTAGTCTTGTTTTTGCTTTTTGAGCTACTGTTTGTGTTGGAGTCTGACTGCTTATGTTTTTGTAAAAGCATTCTTCTGAAGATCACAACAACAGCTTAAACAAATGCATCATTGCACAAAACACTACAAGCTTTTTAAATTTAAAGATGCTTTTCTGTCTTTTACCCCCTCAGATACTTAGACAAAAAGCCAATCTGTCACACTGCGATTTCCTTTGGAGGTTGCAATGCTACTTTATATGTCAATAAATCAAATTGTTATGATTCTTGATTGAGTCATGACGACTTGACATGATCATTTGCTATTTAGGTGATAATTTCTTTCTTCTGCTCACTTCCTCTTAAAGTGGGGATGATTTTTACTTTTTGAATCTGATCTAGCTGCAGATAATTTGATTTAGAAAGTTTTCTGATTTTATTTTTCTATTTTCTTTAACTGGTTACTGAAAAATCTGCAACTGCCAGATTGTAAAAAATTGTATAGACTGATATAAATAAGTCTATAACAATCCCTTTCATCTGTCTTTTTGTGATGTCATCCTTTTTCATTCACTAAAACACCTTTTCTTGCTGTTTATTTCACTTAAATGCTTCTGAACATCACATAAATTGGATTATTCAATAAAAATATTGTTAGTATTCTTAGTTTTTAAACTATTTTTTCCCCCCCATTTCCAAGAACTGTTCATATTGATCTTATTTATTTTCTACCTTCAGGTGTGCTGCTAAGTCAAGTCATCCTCTGATGCTGTTTTTGTCCAGATGCAAAACTGAAGGCAGCACAGGTCTGATAAATTCCCCACTAAGGTAAGCTAGACCTGTTTTGTTTAATTAAACATAGCTGGACAGAGGTTTCGAAATCTGCTAATAAAAATAATTTTGTTTGTATGAAGTTACTTCTGTACCAATTTACCTGTTTTATGCTTTTTTGATTAATTGTGGCAAACCACATTTAAAGCCCAAAATTGGCTTCTTTGTTTCTGCTAACTGGCTTTACGCTTGGATGTACGGCCCCTCGGTTTCACTGGATTTGAACGCGGTGCATGCAGCAGTGTACTGATAGCAGCGACTTTGACAGTAAGCCAACCTGGAGAGGAGCAGATCATTCAGGCAGGAAGTTGGTGCACGAAAATCAAAATGGGTCTGGTTTAGTTTACAAATAAATGACTATATGTGCAGACTTGGATAGCATTTTCTGAACTTTAATGCTGTAACAAATTCTGTTCATACAGTTGATCAAAAGCATAAATACAAGCATTTAAAATGGTTTTAAATGTAATTTATCCTGGTTCACTGCCATTGCAAAATAAAACAGCAGCATCTTCAGAAAGAATGAAAAACATTTTTAAGCAATGTGAACCACATGACTTAGCTTTTCTAATCAGAGTTTAAAAAGAATTTAGATATAATGAAATGCCAAATTTTACTGAATTTCAAAATAACCTCCACTGTCAGCTCCTGTCTGTTTTGCTGTGAAACCTGCTAGTGTATAAAGCCAATTGGTTACAGTGAGCTGCACTGCTCTCTGTAGTCAATGAAAACTGCAGACGATGCTGAAATGTTACTTGGCAGTAAAAGTGTGCAATTGGAGAGGCTCCTGTGGAAAGTTGTTTGCTAAAGGGAGGGACATTCAGTACAATTCTTCATCAAACTCTTACCAAATCATTTGTTTTTTTCAAAAAGAAATAAAGGGTATTTTAGCTAAAACCAGTGCATGCATCGATGTCATGTGCATCACTGCATTTCATTGGTCTAAAACATTACTGTATTGAGGCTAACGCTGTTATCCGTTTGCTTCTACCAAAATGTATTCTCAGGAGTTTGTGAGTTAATTCGTCTTGCTTGAACGTTAAGCTCTGTCATGGGGTTGTTAGAAAAACCGCCTCTGTCTCCAACAGGCATCTGTAACGTGTTGGAGCAAGTCTAAATGCTGACCATAGTTGTTAAAGTTCAATCTACATGTAACATATCATCTGAAATGCTAATACCAACGGAAACTCAAACTGTTCTCATTCTACGGGAAACATGGCTGCACTAGAAACAGTAGGTCTATATAAACTGGTATCGTTCAGGGCCTCTCGGCCCAGATAATGTTGAAAATGATATAGATGGTAGTAGTTCAACTAACTACTATTTACTCCAGTGGAATAAGGAATGCCATCTCTGAATGTACAGCATAGTAAACCTGGAATTATATGGGCTGCTGCAGTTTCAGACCACACAACGTGCACTGCCTGTCAGCTAAAAACAGGAAACTCAGGCTACAGGTGACGGGTCTTTATTTGAGCAGTCACATTCAGGTAGTAGAATCAAATTGTGATTGAAAACATAAAAGCATGACCTCCATTGGCTTCATATGAACAATTTAGTATGGGGTGCAATGGTGAGGGGGGGGGGGTATATTCCTGGCATTCTTTAGCTTCGTTATGCAGACTGAGCATGGCTATAATAATACAGCCAGCTTACCTTTATGAACACAGGGTTCCTATGCTGGAATTTCTAGATCTATGCACCAAATCTTCGAGCTTGATAGTCTTGCAAAGGTTTCCTAGATATTATTATTATTTTTGTGCACTAATGGCTTCCACAGTCACAATATCTCAATCCAAATTAGCCCACCTGTAATGTGGTGGAATGGGAGATTCAAATCCCGGATGTGTACCTGACAAACTGGAGCGACTATGTGAAGCTGTTATAACAATATGGACCCAATTCCAAGATTGTTTCCAATCTCATTGTTGCATTTATGCCATAAAAAAGCTACATAGTTCTGGAGCTACAAGGCGATACTAACAATGCTTTTAAAAAGGAGTGTATAACCATGCCTCTGTTCTGTAAACTGATAAAGAATGGGGGAATTGCTTACCAAAGCTAAAAAAAAAAAGAACATCTAAAGGTGGATAATTCTGGTGTTAAACCTTTTTTGTACCAAAAAGCTGAAACAAAATGAAAGTGCAACTTATTGAAATACCTTGATGACCACTGTCTTTGTGTTACTACATTGAAAGTAAGTGCAACAAAAGCTTAACCATCTATAAGGACTCAAAAATGCTAAGGAATTGGTTTTGGCTTGTTTTGCTTAGAGTGCTGTTACCCATAAAACCTACAAGCAATTGTGAAATTTAACACTGTTTTTAAATAAGATAGTCCTCTTGTGTTTTGCCAGCATGTCTGTTTGACCTTCATGTGATTTCTCTTCCCAGGTGTTACACAAGGCAGGAGTGGTTCCCACCTGCGATGTCAGCGTCTGTCTTCAGCCTGTTTTCCCTGCTCACTTTGTCCTTGCTGCTCTTGTTGTGTGTCATACGGAAGAAAAGAAGGATGGAGGGGAAGTACAGACCCAGTGCAGAGGAGAAGAAACAATCTAGAGCCACCGTACCCGAGAGGCCCAGCCTGCCTTTACCGTTACCCAAAGAAGAGCGTCTAATATAAAGAGACATAGATTGAGCAGCCTTGGTGTTACTAGGCTGCATTTGTACACCAAAAGGATTGCTGATCATGTAAACATACTTGGTGGTATTTTTTTTTTCTGTTCTCGTTGAGAAAAAATGAACTGATCAATCGGAGAATGGAAGGTTTGCCGTCAATTTTACTATTTAAACCATCACTTTTTCTACTGCATTGCTATAAGTTATAGTGTATTTTGTATTTAAATGCACAATAATATATTTTCTTACTTTTTGTATATTTGTAGAAGAATGATGACATAAAAGCCTAACGGAATTGCACTTTTTTAATACGTGTTCAAAGACTTGGTTATTAGGTAGTGTGCACACAATGGTGGGTAAGGTGTCTGATTAAAATGTCTGTATGCAAATGAAAGATTCCCACTCTTTTTATTGGAAAACGTTTCAAAAGACAAGTTTATTAAAGCTTTTTATTGAAATTCTGTTAATCTACAAAAAATGTAAATGCATTTCCTAAAAATGTCAGTTTGTGCTGGAAGGAATCTAACGGGCTACATAATAAAATTAGCATGGATTAAAGTGTCCATTTAAGTTTAGACAGAATGCAACATGGCTGCCTTTTAAATGGATACTTTGGACTTTAAGTTATCACTAAAAATCCCTTACCTGTTGTAAAATGTGATTTAAAAATAAGATTTTTTTTAGAATGCAACAATAGTGCATACCAAGTCAAGTCACAGTTTTGACAGTGCAGCAACATCCATGTTACAGCAACCCTAAATAAACTGACTTAAAATAAAAACTTCCAACTGACCACAACTCAGCTGGCCTAAATGTACAGCATCTAAGAGTTGCAGCTTATCCATTCAGTCGTTCAGTGCGGAATAGTGAGGAAGTAGAAGTGAGGAAGTGGAAGTATCATTGAGGGCTGATGATCCATCTCTCCACCCAGCAGAGCAGAATGAATTCTGATTAAAAACGAACACTAACCCTGTCTAAGCAGCACTGACTTTGAAAAATAAAATATAAATGCTTTGGTTTTGTTTTTGTTTTTTAATCATTGGGTCACTTTTAAGATATTCAACAGAGGTTCACCTGGTGTTTCTTTACAAAATTATATCGCTTTAGGCAGGTAGGCAAGACTTTTCCATCTTTGCAAAAGTTCAACTAAATTTTCTATTTTGCTCAGGCTATCATTTGTACAGTGTCATGGAAATTGTATTTTGACATGCATACTAACCCAAAACCTCCATTTTTACACAGAAGTATTCATCTGAGAAAACTGTGACAAACCATAAGGTATTATGAAAATGCACAATTCCTTGACAAAATAGTGTTGCATCCACTATTTGACAACAGGTCATTTCAAAAATCTGTATTATTGACTTTTCTGCAAATTTGCAGCATTTATACCAATGTATATTATTACAGGTAAGAATATCTTTAGTAAGTTGAAAGAACCAGAACAAAAATCTCAACTGTAACCATATTATACACACCATCCTTACTGTCAGATATGTCTCTCTTCCAGCACACTAGTATCAGCTGCTACCATTGAAACCAGCAACTTCTACCCTTAGAAAAAAAACAATTTTAAAATGAACATAAATAAAACAACCTGCTTTGGGTTTTTTAGTCTGCTGGTGCTTTAGTTTGATTTAGGGTCACTTGAGAACCAAAAATTGTTTTTGCATGCGTGTGTGTCTTCAATAAAGCAATATGTCTTGAGTCCTGAGGAAGAGTTCCAATAGGGATTAACATAAGACCAACCGAACCAGAATTCACAGGAAATGCTATGTATCTCTTCTTCTCAAGGACCAAACTGGAATACCTGCGAAATGGAGGCTGGTGTAACACCATCAACTGGTCTCGGATAAAGAGGACCGTGGATGGATGAAGCCTTTGGTGTTACATACATTAAGCCTCAAATCTCTTCTTTAGTTCAGACACTTTGACCAGAGGGCGTTCCTCCTCCTCCTCAGGCGCCTCTATGTTTTTGTTTGTGTTTACGTCATATAGAGTCTGTACCTTTTCCCTGCAACGGAGAGGAACCTCAACGGAGTTCTTAGAAATGGTCCTTCGCTGAAATCCTTGCTGGCTGCATTGCTGAGCCTGGAAGCGTGCGACAGCAGAGTGCACTTTGGGAGGAGGTGAGGTCAGGCGCGTCCCATCCTCTTTCTTTGGGGTTTTATCAATGTTTTCGTCGTGAGATGCAGAATGTTTGGGGTTTGCAGCATTATTACTAGGCGATGGAGGGACTGCAGCTTCATTTTGCAGCTCTTCCACCGAGTGTGAAAGTGGGTCATTCCTGTTTATACACTTTGAGTTTGTTTCTTTAGAAACAATATTCTTTCCTTCTTGGATTTCTTTCGCTTCTTCTTTTGTCTCATTCTCTTGCACATCTTTTTTTTCCTCTTCCTCCTCTTGTACTAGTGCTACCAACTTACTTTGGATTTCATCGTCTTTCCTTGAATCCTCTATCCTTTTATCTTGCAACCCTTCAGTTATTTCTTCAACACTACTTTCATCAAATCTCGCCATATTTTCTTGTTTTTCCTTACTTTCCTCCTCTTCTACCTTAATTTCCTCAAAGTTATTTATGTTGTTTATTTCCTGTTTCCCATTTAGTTCTCCATTTGCTTCTTTCTCTTTTCCTCTGTCCTCCTTCTGTCTTGCTTCATGTTCGTCAACATCAGTTGCCACCAGAGGACATTCTGCCCCCTCCTCTTCTGCCAAGCTGGTGTCCAGACAATGCCATTCTGTGTCCTCTATCTGATCAGAAAGCTCCTCTGTGGTCTCCAGATTCCAGCTGTGCAAGCTGCCGCTGCCGCTGATGGAAAGGGACAGGCTCTCCTGGCTGGGGTTGGCTGTACCACGCTGACAAAGAAGCAAATGAGGGAGAATTATATCTGATTTCAATGTAGATGTTTGGGAGTGTTGATCGACTATTGTTTTACCTTTATGATGTAATCATGGCTGTCTGGTCCAAACAAATCCAGGCTGCGAGTCCCATACAGCAGGCCTCGGTCATGGGAGCTGCGTGAACTAAGTGTGTCAAAGATCTCCCCAAGGAGATCCATCTCCTCTGGGTCACATAATGGTGAATCATCACCTTCTTCTTCTTCCTTGGGGAGCTCAGAGTCAAGCTCTCCAGCAGATCCCGACACCTCACTGAGAACAAAAAAAAAATCAATAAAACTCAATTTAACTTAGACACAATCCTAATTTTTGGCGAACAAGCCATGCCAATTTAGTTTGTAGACTAAAGAGATATTAAAATATCTAATTAGGGATTATTTATATGGACTGTAATTGTGCAGAAAAGGAAGAGAAATAGTTAAAGCTTTTTCTACTGCATTGGCATCTATATGCACATTCAAATTATCTGCTGGCTGTATTCATATTCTAGCTTATAGCCTGTTTGTTGTTTGACTTTATTTTACAGAACAAAGGGGTGTTTTGCACTGAGATTATAAAAAGGAAACAAAACCAAAAAAAAGGAAGAGATAAAACTAGTTTCCCCTCTTCATCTATCAGTGATGTCGGCAATGAGCGTTGGTTTGGCTATGTTAGCAATGCTATATATTTCTCTCTTGATTGAGCTTTGCCCCATTTTGTTCTGGTTTGGGTTAACCATGACCTTTGTCTGTGCAAAACATTGGTGCATACTGTTGTTTAAAAGAAAACCATCTTTAGAATATAACACCTATATTAAAAAACTGGTTATAAACTTGCAAAACGAATATTTTAATGACCATGGCTGCAATATATTTTATACTAATTTTGCCATAAAAACTTAAAATACATGTTTCACTTAACAAAATAACTCAGAGCCTTAAGAACGAGGCTGCAGATTGGCACTTGGCTTTGCAGGTATAGGATTTTTGATAAAAATATCATGAAAGAAAAATGGTTAAATGCTGTAATTGGGAACATGCAAGTTAGACAAGTTATCCAGGTCATTTACAGGGTGGAATAAAGTTTATTTAATCCCCAAAACCTAAAAGGATGTCTTGAAAATTACTAAAAAGGCCTACGGCCAACATCGAAAGCAGACATACCGCAAATGTCTGTATGAAGGTAAATACAGTTAAGTCTCTAATTTTATGAAATATTTACATTGTATAAAGCTATATGTGCTTTGTGTTGTGTTAAAATGCTGCAACCTCTAGTTGGATTTGTTTTTTTCTTTCTTCGGTGCGATCAGCCAATGTTGATCACAGTAAAGGTTATTGATGGGTTGAAAAATATAATCTATGGCATTCTCCACATGAACTTTGTTTAGAGAGCAAATTAGTTAAACTAGGAATATAAGTGAATATTTCTTACCTCTAGATGATAAAGGGATTTTAATAATATCCTTAATTTCTGTGGAATATGCATCAGCATGAATGTGTGGTTTAAATGACAATTAGCCAGTGTTCTGCTTTTAAGAAAAGACTTGACAACAGTCTATAGATGTAAAAAAAAAAAAAAACGTGAAGATAATCTACTTATCTTTTTAAATTCATTTTAGAAAACAGGTTTGTAGTTGGTGCAGTGGTTCTTATATCCTTAATAAACTCCTAAAATAGCTCAAACGCTGGTTTAATTTAATAAATGTAAAAAAAAAAAAAAAAAAAAAAAAAAAATTTTGTGGGGTTTTTTTTGATCACGCTAAACTGTTCACTGAAACACCACTAGTTTAAGGTTGCTTTCAACACTTTTAAATATGCCTTTATTTTGACACCTCAATGTGTACTTATCACTATCTACACTTAAGAAATGTAGTGGATGACTACCTTTCCTTTAATTTTATTAAAAAAACAAAATTGAACTGGTGGTATTCCTACTACAGTAAAATATTTGGGTAATCTACCTATATCTGTTGATTCACCACATGGCAAGTTACTCCAAAAATGATCTCTTAAAACAGAGAGAAAATATGAAGAGAGAGACAGCAGCATATATAGCCAAAACTGTGAAATCTTTCACATTATTAATACATACTATCAGAATACTGCTTTTTGTCACATCAGTTATAATTAGTCTCTGCTGTTCTCCTTCTCATTAGTGCTTTCAGCTTTCTGTGAATTTTACCATCTTGGGCATTATAATTTATTTTAACTGGAAGGATGTACCTGCAGTTAGACTACAAGCAACAGGCTCAAAATAACTTTAGAATGCATAGTGTGAATACAAGATATAAAATCTGAGATAAACATTTGAAAATATGACGTACAACTACTTGAATAATTTATTTTCAGCTTTAATATAAGTTTTTCTCAAACCTTAATCAAGATCTCATTGTTTCCCTATATGTTAAAAGAAACGCCAAAAACAATGCGGTGCTGTTGAGATGGTAGCTTTTAGGGTGTTATTAAAGATATAGAGGACAATCTTTTATTTCTTGGTGGATCATCTAAATAAGTGGTCCGTCTAATTGTCGATCATTCTGGTGATATGTTTACGTAAGGCTGCCCTACGTGCTCGTCCTGTTAGCTACCTTTTTCTCTGCATGCGCACTTTCAGACGCATATTTGTGGCGAGCTACGCTTTCAGACAGTCACTGAAGCTCACCTTTCTCACCGTGCTTCTTTGAAAATGGCTGAGGGTTGTAAGAGCAAAAAGTGTCTACGAAGTGTATGAGAAGAAAAAAAAAAGGCCTCAGAGGAGGCTTACATATCTTTGCACAAAGCATTATGCGATTTGCTGTCACAGCGGCCCACTGTCGCCATAGGCTGTCGCTACCCCACAGTGGTGACTAATCACAAAGATGGCGGAGGGGGAGGAGTTACATGACCAACAGAGAAAAAAGCAGTGATCATCTGTCCGAACAGTCACTTAACTAAATTGCTATAAAGTCCACTATATGTGGACACAGTAAGCTTGTATGAGCTACTGTATGACAACAGCACACACACGC
>NW_015150507.1:119487-121528 GCF_000732505.1 Cyprinodon variegatus
AAGAGGAAAGGGCAGGTCTTTTAAAAAATCCTCCACAATACTTTTCATAAAAAAATAAATGTTAATCTTAAATAATTCTGAAGTGTTTTTTTTTTTTTTTTATAAAAGCTGTGTTTTTTTAAATCTTCCAACCCTTTTGTGTTGACAACTAAAAGCAGCGTCCACCTTTTAATCTGTCAGAATCAGCCAGAATGTTTCCTGTAGTCACTGCAGTATTTTTAAGGCTTTGGCTACACATGACATTTTAAAACATAACTTTTTTTTTTAGACAAAATATTTCATTCATTTTACATTTTACATTTTTTCTAAATTGACGGGTGAAAAAGACATATCAGAATAAACATGCTTTAATTAGTGTATAAGTGGACTTCCTATCCCTACCTGTCTCTGAGGTCTTCAGGGTCATTTGAGTATTCCGTCTCTCTGAGTTTATGACCAGGTCGACGGGGTCGTGACTAATGGAACAGAACAAATAGCACAGGTTTGAATAGCTGATCGTATATATATATATATATATATATATATATATATAGTATTTAGCAGCACTAAAATTGATCCTATCTGGATTTAGGCCACTAAAAACTCTGCAGTCTCACTTTTCCAAAATGCTGTGTGATTGGCAGCCGGCTCTGTAAGCTGTCAGACTGAGCACGGCGGTGTAACATTGATCCCCCCCTCTGCAGGCTGTGATCCTCATGGTGGACCTAGAAAAAAACTGGCAGTTAGCAGCATTTGGGTGACATCAAATATTTTAAAACATTAACATGAACCTACCTTTTGAATCAGCAGGTTTTTCAAACCAGACTTGGAAAGAACTTTGGCCTGTTAGAGATAACAGCGAACAGTTAGGTGGTAACCTGCAATACAAAGCTGTCCTCTATAAAGCACAGACAAACAGCCTCTGGCTGCACTCACCTTCATATTGGCTTTGGTCTTCATGTTGAGGATTAGAGCTCCACCACCTCTCTGTAAAAAGGACAAATGTAAGACTTTTCAGTC
Source organism: Cyprinodon variegatus (assembly GCF_000732505.1). Classification (NCBI taxonomy): domain Eukaryota; kingdom Metazoa; phylum Chordata; class Actinopteri; order Cyprinodontiformes; family Cyprinodontidae; genus Cyprinodon; species Cyprinodon variegatus. Next base: position 120,487 of record NW_015150507.1, read on the forward strand.
CAAAAAGCAAACTAGGAATCACTGAATGAACTTACCCTTAAATTGCCAACTAACTGCTGATAGGATTTGCCCCTCCCTGTAAATTAGAATAAAAATAAAGCAGTCAAAACTAGTTAAAATTCAATAACTTAAACAATAGCATAACCTAAGTTGACCAAAACTTCTGAGTATGCTGAGTTAAAATGGTTCAAATAAATAAGACTGTCTCATAGAAAACCAAGTGGAATTCAATGTCTGTAGAAGAATATTTACTCCTGCACTTGGAATATCAGGGGTGAGTGATTTAAAAATCATAAAATGTAGTGTTAGTTCACTACATAAGCTTTTACTAAACATTGATTTTATCAAAGTATCAAACTGCAGCTGTTATCAGACAATGACTGGTTTTCGATGACTTGCTGTCCTTATAATCTAAAAAATACACACCTGCTGTCATTTCACACTTTGTTATCTCATCCTCAAAGAGGTCATCTGGTCCCTTCCCTTTGTTAAGAATGTCCAGGCGACTGTCAATGAACTGCAAAAAAAGTGGAGAAACAATTCTTAAACCAGATGAATTACTTGATTATCCTATCAACTTTTAGTAACAATGGAATATAATAACCTCTAAGGCATTGATCTCAAACTCAACTTTTGATGAAGTTTTAGACACAGCCCACCTGTTTCAAATGGTTTAACTACCAACCCAAGCTTAGCAGAGATTTGCTATAGAGCTCAGATGGAACTTAGATGTACTGAAATAGAGGCACATCTAAAAGTTGCAGGGGACAGGCCTATTGAGGACTTGAGTTTGAGACCAACGCAAGGTTTATTCTAACTTTTAATCTAAAATTATTAATTCCTTTTGTAAACTGTGGTTTAAAGCAATCATGTAATTTCACCAACATGTTAAAGAATCTGTTCAGGGAGAAAAATATCAGGGTGATGAGAAAAAAAAATGGAAAAATCCAAAAGGCTGGTCAGGATTTCATGAGGAGGGATGAATTAACATTGCAAATAAATAAAATGCTCTAAAATTCTGAAAAGGGTAAAAAAAAAAAAG
>NW_015150507.1:123296-147435 GCF_000732505.1 Cyprinodon variegatus
AATAAGTTTGAACTGGATGAAACATAAATATTTAATATAATCTACGAATTAAATCTAAAAAGAGTAGCATGAAGTTATTCTTTGCCTTCCTGAGTAAAGACTTGCAGATCCTCTAAGTCTTTTAGAGTATGTCTCTTAAAAACTTTGCACATCTAAATCTGATTTAAAAAAATCTGAAACAAATCAAGCTAACAATAATATTTCAGGCTTTGCGTATGATTCTCGTGGGATATCCATGCCTTGGTCGCCTTGAGTCTATCAGAATGCGGACTACGTTTTTACTAGGATTGCCTCCACCCATAATCTCCCCATCAACTCTTACCATCTACTCTGCCCAACTTGTATGATGCAACCACCATCATGCTCAGCTATAGTCAAGATGATTTTTTAAAATGGTACTGTGCAAATTGTTTTACACTAGGTGTGGTCTGAAGTAGCCCACAATGTCTCATTTCTGTCTAAACTGACCAGCGAACCACCTTCAACTACATATTTTTTTGAAAGATCAATTTATGTGGTGTGTTGCTTTGTCTTCATGATGCCGTTTGCTCAGTAATGTTCATTAAAACAAGTCTGGGTTCATCAAAGCGTAGGTAGGATTACACAGACATAAAATTACACAATGGTGGACCATATTTACCTAATTATTTAATTAACCATACTCACATTTTCAGGAATAGAAGGAAGACTCTTTGGGTCTGGAGCGATAAAATATGGAATCTGCCCCAAAACAAAATGATACCACAAGAAAAATAATTAAAAAGTACAGAGAAAGTTATTTATCCAGTATTATTATGTACGTACATTCTTTATATTGTGCACATGTGAGTAAAAGGCTGAAAGATAAAATTTAACATGTTCATTCCAAAATTATCAGCCCATCAGATGTATTTCACCTTCAAAATATGCTACTGCTGAACAGTTTTCGTAGCTTTGAGTCAAAAACCTTTTTTCAGCCATCTACAGTGCAATTTTTCTGTAACAGTGCACAGTTTACTTCCTGATCATTTGCTAAAATGTCTTACCCTGATTTCAGATTGCCTAAACCTTATGTAGGCTGCAATAAACTCCATCCAAAAAGTGCCTTTTCTGACACTGATAGGTTGCAAAAGAGTTGTGATCTCCATTAATCGTTAATTTGTATGGAAATGCGATATATACATACATATTTTTATAGAGCAGATGGCTTTATTATTTTGGAATGACACTCAAATATGAAAATGTTACATCATGATAAAATAGTTAGATAATAGTTTAGAGCGACATGGAGTAATTTCTCAGACAAAACATTTTGATTACAAGGCATTAGTCATGACATTTGAAAAGACTATGGTAACCAATCCAAAGATCAGGATGAAAGGTAGCTTGTGTTAACTGTGTTAATTCAGGCATACACGTATAATCTTTTAGAGGGGTGAGTCAACAGAGTCTAGTTCACACAGCTTAAGTCATCAAGCAGACAGACAGCTTTTTCCCAGCAGGAGGGAGTTAGTCTGTGCAGGCCTGCCTGGATCCTTTGGGCAACATGAACTCCTGTGGAACTCACCCCCTCCTGTCCCTCTGTGTGTCCGACAGGACAGGACACATCAGTGCTCACCAAAAGCTGCTCTCCCTCAGGAAAAAAACACAACACGCAAACCACTGACAGAACACATTCCAACTCAAGTTTGACTCCCGGCTTCTCACTGGCTAATTGGGAGACTTACCATCTGCAGGGTGACCGATCCAGGAGCCAGAGGTATGGATTGTTTGTGGAGAACAGCCAGAAGCGCTTTAATCTCGTTAATCTGTTGACAAGATGGTATATTCATTGCAAAAGCAACTCTTTGTGAATTTGAGTAGAGATAAGAAAAACTAGAAGTCACCTGTCCTTTGGAGAGGTAATCCGCCAAATTGTTGAGAAGTTTGTAAAACACCTCAAACCATGGAAGATAACTAAGAGAAAACAATATAGGATTAAATGAATGTGAAACAAGACAGAAAGATTTTCAGAGATAATTGCATAATTAGGTGGCCAAGTTGGGGTATAATGTCTTTAAAAACATAAACAGAAATTCTACATTACAAAGGCCAGCTAAAAACTAATAAAAATGTCTTGAAATAAGTGTATTTACCTTTAATTTAAGTGAGTAAATAACATAATCTATGTTTGCCCTTAAAATAAGATAATTAGATATTATGCACTCGAAATAAGAGACTGCAGCTGTTTTTATTATTTTGAATGACAAAGAATTTAATAATTTTGAAATGGAGGGAACATAATGATCTAATATAATTTATGAATGATAACTTGAAAGTGTAGCATGAAGTTATTCTTTGCTTTCCTGAGTAAAGACTTGCTAAAAAAGAGCAAAAACACAGAAACAATTCAGACTCAGTCAGATTAGATGGAGACTGGCTGTAAAGATAATAGTTCAGGCTTTGCTTATGGTTCTCAATGGATATGCTTTGCGATATTTAGATATTATGCACTTGAAATAAGAGACTGTAACTGTTTTATTTTAAATTTAAAATAAACATTAGTAAAGTGTCTCACTTACCTGCTAGTTTAAGGACAAATGCTCTTATTTAAAGAAAAAATTACTAAGATTTTAACTTTCTCAGTGTTATAATTTAGGCATTTTTAAGCTCTCATTCAATATGCCTCTTAGACAGAAAAACAACGGAAATCCAAAAACCCCCTTGATTATTTCAAATTTACGATTTTCAACTAAGTGAAGACATTTTTTTTAGGTACTGTAACTGGATGGATTTGTAAAATAACACTTTAATTCAAATTAATACCAATAAAGAAATAATTCAGATAGAGTCTTGCTTACAGTTTCTGTCATACTCAAACTCAGATTTTTGCACAAGCTAGAAATGAGATTCTGAAAATAAAAAATAAAAAATGATTCTATATTTCTCAAAAAAAACAAAAACAAAAAAAAAAACCGTTCCAACAGATAAAGACTGGGTACAAAATCAAGGGACCCACAGTGGGTTAAAAGTAATACGCATGTTTTTAGGGAAATAAGCATACCTGAGGATGCAAAGGCACGTCTGTGTGCCATTGGTGAGGCGACAGAAACCAAAGCGCTGGCATCCCTCCAAGTCAGTCAAAACAAAAGTAAAGTGCTGCACGGCAACATTATCCTTTGGTCTGATCAGAAGAGGGTAGTAAGAAGAGGATATTTATTGAAATAAACAAGTGAAAGATGTGCAGCTAAAACCTTAATTCTTCCCAATTCACACTCACTTTTGTATGTCATATGGGAAGCAGAACTTTGGCAAAGTTTGAGTAGACTCCTTGAAAACGAGAAAGAGAGACAAAGACAAGACAGCTAAATAAGGAGAAAATTTGATGAAAAAGTAAAAGGTAAAAAAAAAAAGACATTAACATGTCAAAATATTTTTTGCTGTTGATCGTAGACTTAACAAGCCTGACTTTCAGTAAGACGACCATAAAAAAGATAAAACATTTGGAAGTCAACTTTTCCTCACTGATGATAAGTAGGTTGTTAATAGTAATTTTTTTATAATTTGAATATTTGAAAGGCCAGATGATATACAATCTAGTTAAGATGAATCAATTATCGTGGCTACCTCATCATCGAAGTCTTCTGGAAACTGAAACTTTATTCCAGGATCTGCAACATTAAAACAAGAAAATAAAATAATAAGTAATAAAGGTACACAAACAGAAATCACACAGGTGCAAATCAGTGAGTTAAACCTGTTTATTTTCTGCTATTAGTTTGGGAAAATAATCGTGAGCCATCCATTAGGAACAGAGTGATGTATATCAATAAATAGCTTATTTCTGTTTAATTTTGATAAACATTACATAAACCCAGCAAAAAAAAGTATTTCAAGACATTTTGATCTACTAATCAAGATTGTGGATGTAGTATAGAGTATGTGCACTCGTTTTTGCACAGCTTTGCACAAATGTTGAGAGGCTCAGAGGTGATCAACCTGTGGCTCTGCTGAGGTGTTCAGGGGGTCTGGTTGCTTTAATAGGGCCCTTCGATCCATTTGCATTGTGCTCTTTTATCTCAGCTTGTCTTTGTTATAATAATCCAAGTTGAAAATCAAATAAAATATTGATCGGTAAGGAAGAAAAACTAGGTTTTATCACGGAATTAATTTGAACACCTTGTGAAGTCTTTTCATTAAATTAACCAACGTGTAGCCTAAAAACACTGCTGGGAAAGAAGGCTTTCATGTCAAAGCAGGACCCAAAATAGCTACTGGATGCTTTCAGGTATGATTGTAATGTCCATACTGGTCTTTGTTAAAATATCAACCACGTAGCTGGAACGTGGATCATATCACAGCAGTCATGTTACTGGCTTCCTGTTTGTTAAAGGATAGAGCTATTGTTCATGATCCATCTGGTACTGAATGATCTCGCCCTGGAATACATCACTTTTATTTTCTTATAATTTGCTTGGCTTTTATCTATTAAAGGTTTCTTTATTTTATGTATGTGTCATGTAATTTTTGTTTTTGTTTTTAAATTAACATAAAAAAGCATGCCTTGCCTCTCTCTTGATATTCCAGTATGAACATAGAGTTTGTCAGTTGAGTTTCTTCCCCAAATAAGTATTTCCTCCCCATATCATATGGTGTAATTTAAATCTTTATTAAAGCAGGTATTGGGACATGTGGCAGAGTAGTCAGGTTCCTGCTTTAATAGAAATAGAAATAACACCATTTGATTGAGTAGAAATTTAACATCTCTAAAGTTTGTAAGCTGATCCAATATATCCAGCTTCACAGCTGTGCTTCTTTGGACAATTTAAAGTGAAACTAGAGCAGCATGAATTCTGGGTCTATCCTTTCTTCCTCCTGCAACCTTTATTCCTCATTGAAATGAAAAATGTACTTTTATCTAAAAAGATTTCAGACCACAGAACAACACTCTAGTCATATTTTTACTCTGTCTATGATTTGTTTCTTAATTGTCTACGTTTCTGGAGTAGCTTAACACAGTATATTCAGCAGCTGCAGCACTATTTGCGGCGGCTCTTAAAGCACTTCAGTCCACACTTGAAGAACCTCCCCCAAACCCTTGAACAGACTTTTCTTCACTGACTCTCCGTGCTGTTTTTAGCAGTTGCAAGTGAAACCTTTATTTAGCATGCTTTCCTTCCACTTAAGTTTAAATCAATATGTTTGAAAACAGCACCATAGGAACAGACTGTTTTTTCAGTTTTGTTTTTTTGGTAAGGCTTATTTCTAGACCTACCCTCCTTGTGCAGGATGTCAAAGGGTGTCTGCGAATCAGCTTTTATATATTGATGAAGTTTAAGATAAGTAAATGCTTGAAATTTGTCAATCTGTTTGTAATGTTCAGCATTTGAATTAATTTACTGAAATAAACTAAACTTTGTATTAAACAAATATTTTATTGTGAAACAAATATTTTGTTGGGGGAAAAAAATCACAGGAAAACAACAGGCTATACCAAATGTTTCCAAGGAATCAATAATCTTGAATTTGAAATCATATATGGTCAATATTGGGTCCTTTGGATCCTCACAGAGTTAACAGGATGCTCTCTCTGGGTTTTCTTGTGACTAAAATGGCATTGTGGTTTCTTCTGATCACGTGACAGGAAAAATGTGTCTATGCAGCATAAGCAGCTTAATACAAAAAGTTTATATGTTTAAGTTTTTTTCCCCTGATCACATAATCTTTTTTTAAATGTTTATACACTGGTTTAAAGGGTGTTTGATTCATGAGACACTGATTGTGCGCAGTTTAGTTTGAGCAATCCATTGAGTCATCTCATATGACTAGTCAAAGGTGTGTTAAGTCACAGGAAAATACTGGAAGAGGTACATCGTTGCAGAAAACAAAAAGTCAGTGCCATTGTAGAAAAAACAACTGTTTAAAACAGGGTGAGCTGAATCAAAGTGCTGTACAGGAAATAAAACCAAACCATTACCTATAAAGTAATGCTAACGGAAAAAGTATTACATACCGTAATAGGAAACAAGTTCTGTGAATAAACTCACCATTTTGAAGTCCAAGATCAGAAAAGACTAAATAAAATGGAAAAGTTATCTAAATTCACTACTAGTGAGAAAACCTTAGATCTATGAGTTTATTTAAAGCTTTCTGCAATCTCTAGAAGTTCATAAACCAAAGCTGTGCTTAAAGCCAAGTCTATGCAAGGAAAACATTTAAGTGACCAGCTTGGTTTGGTGTGTGGATGCTGCTTCAAAAGAAAGGTTTCCTCACCTTTGTCTCTGGCTACAGGACATGTTGCTTCAAAGAACCAGTTGAAAGTTCGCTCAGGGTTTTGTCTGACAGGAAAGACACCAACACCATATGTGTGAGATTATTATTAGTGTTTGCTGACAAATCCATGTTAATGTTGAATAAAAGGCTAACATTTACCAACTGAATGAATATAAATAAAAAAAATACATATGTGCTACTAAAGAAAATTGTTTTTCTGCTTGAAGTTTAATATAGACATGTCAAATATATAAAAGCTGTTTTATACTGCTTTCAGATTAAGATTAATTGTTCCATTATGTGTACAGCAGCAGTAACTGCAGGAAACTTCCTGTGCAGTTTTTGAGAGGAAGTTAATAAAAACCACAAAAACTGAGTGAGAGGCAGAGTGACAATGATGGAGGTCGACAGAAATCATAAACCAGTAAACTTACTTCAGTCTGGAACCCATCCTGCCTGGATCTGGCTGTTTCCATGTGCTTGTCCTGGAGGAGAGGCGTCCTCAGTGGTTCATTAGATGACTGACATTGCTCTGATGATGTATGTTTATAGATGAAAGCAGACAGCCAGAAGCAGTCTGCTCAGTCAGCGCTAGAGTGACAGAACACTTCCTGATCTATCTAAATATGCTCTTGTCAATGCGTGAATGACGTGTTATGAGACAGCCTTTGAAAAATATAACTCCCCAAATTAAGTTCATTCGTATGTTTTAAGTGTTAATCACATTTACAACACACAGACTTGGACATCTTTAAAAAAATAAATAAAAATCAGTTTACCTACTTAATGTCTTTTCGTTTATTTGGAAATCTTTAAATTACAGAACAGCTCTTAGTATACAGGTTTATGCAGCATTACCTAGTTTTAGAGTTCCCCCTGTAGAACTGTCAGTAAGGCTGCTGGTTTAACTTGATTTATGCAGCCATGCATGCACCGGTTTGACTATGCATCATATTGAGAACAGTGACACTCTCTCCATTTCCTGCTATTGTGTAAATAAAGATGTAGAATCTTAATCACAATGCATTTATAGTTGCCCCTCTTCAGGCTGTACAAAGAGGGAAATGACATTGTGATCAAAAAGGCCCTTTGCTGCCCCCTTGTGTTACTTTGGCTCATCTGAACCACACAGGTCTCCATTTTGATTAGATTACTTCAGCGACATCCAGAATAAAACAAAGGAAACGATTATTCAACAGTTCATTTAAATAAGCTTGTGAATAATAACCACGAGTGATCACACAGACACATAATTGTTTACAATAAATTTATTTCAACCAATGACTTATTGAACAAGTTTTCAAAATGGTCCCAGAATGAGCCAAATCTGAAAAACAAAGAAAAGACAAAGGAGCACTAACACACGTCTGTTACCTCTACAGGGGCCAACTACATGTTTAGTGTGTGAATCCTACTCTGATAGAGGAAAAAGGTGAAGAGAAGCAAGAGAAGAAGCTGGGAACATTATAATGGGGAAAGAACAACACATTCAGGAATAGTGCAAAAAAAAAAGACCAGAGTAGGAGTTGGATGAGCGGATGAATGAGTGCAGATAAGTAATGATGAATGACTTTTGCCTCAGGCGACTTCCTCCTCTCCCTCCTCCTCAAACTCTCCCTCCTCAGCTGTGGCATCCTGGTACTGCTGGTACTCAGACACCAAGTCGTTCATGTTGCTCTCTGCCTCGGTGAACTCCATCTCATCCATGCCCTCTCCAGTGTACCAGTGAAGGAAGGCCTTGCGGCGGAACATGGCAGTGAACTGCTCTGAAATGCGCTTGAACAGCTCCTGGATGGCCGTGCTGTTGCCGATGAAGGTGGCGGCCATTTTGAGCCCGCGGGGGGGGATGTCACACACAGCAGTCTTGACGTTGTTGGGAATCCACTCCACGAAATAGCTGCTGTTTTTATTCTGCACATTCAACATCTGCTCGTCTACCTCCTTCATGGACATACGACCTCGGAAAACAGCAGCCACGGTCAGGTAGCGACCGTGGCGTGGGTCGCAGGCCGCCATCATGTTCTTGGCATCAAACATTTGCTGGGTGAGTTCAGGCACAGAGAGGGCTCTGTACTGCTGGCTGCCCCTGCTGGTGAGTGGTGCGAAACCTGGCATGAAAAAGTGGAGTCGAGGGAAGGGGACCATGTTGACAGCGAGTTTACGGAGGTCTGCGTTAAGCTGGCCAGGGAACCGGAGGCAAGTGGTCACTCCACTCATGGTGGCAGATACCAGGTGGTTGAGGTCCCCATAAGTGGGCGTGGTGAGTTTGAGGGTACGGAAGCAGATGTCGTATAGGGCCTCGTTATCAATGCAGTAGGTCTCATCAGTGTTCTCAACCAGCTGGTGCACAGAGAGAGTGGCATTGTAGGGTTCCACCACAGTGTCTGACACCTGTGCAAACAATACTGAAGTTTAGGGTAAAAGCTAAAATACACAAAAACTAGTGAGGTCGAATGACTACCATACCTTGGGAGAAGGCACCACACTGAAGGTGTTCATGATACGATCAGGGTACTCCTCCCGGATCTTGCTGATAAGCAGGGTTCCCATGCCAGAGCCGGTACCACCACCCAGGGAGTGTGTGAGCTGAAAGCCCTGCAGGCAGTCGCAGCTCTCGGCCTCCTTCCTCACAACATCCAGGACTGAGTCCACCAGCTCGGCTCCCTCCGTGTAGTGGCCTTTAGCCCAGTTGTTTCCTGCTCCACTCTGACCTGTAACAAGATTTTGCATTGATTCGACTTATTATTGCCTTCATAGCAAAACATAATCCAGTTTATGTCAGTGTGTTACTGAAGCAAATCATAAAGCTGGTCACCAGCCTCCCAGTGGTCTTCTTCAACCTTTGCCTATCCCTAAACATCCGTGGTCTCATACTGCCTTTGATTTCATTTCTGGACTACCACCATCCTCACTATAATTGATCACTTTTCCAAAGCCTACCACCCTCCCTTGGGACAGCTCAACTCCTGACTAAGCGTATTTTTCTTCTTAATGAAATCTCTTGTGAAATCCTATCAGACATGGGTCCGCAATTTATCTTCTGGGTCTGGAAGGAGTGTGGAACTTCTTTGGGGGCCCAAGACTGCTCTCCGTTCAGGTTTTTCATCCCCAAACAAATTGTCAATTCAAACGCATGAAAGGTTTGGCTAACAATTTGTGACAGGCTTCTTATTGTGAACTCTCCCAGATTCATCGGTCCATTTGAAATCCAGGCACAGCTTAGTAGCTCTGCGGTTTGCCTCGAGCTGCCGGATCATTTAAAGATTTATACCATTTTGCACAGGATTCTCTTATCAAGTCTGTCCTGTCTGATCCTTTTTGTACTTTTTTGGTGTGAGAGCTTCCTTTCCTTTCCTTTTCCTCTCAGAGAGGATCTTTGCTGGTGGCTGGGCCTACTCATGTTGCTGCACACCTTTCCCAATCAAGATGACTAGCATGTATATAAGGAGGCGAAGAATCAGCTCTCTCCCTGATGAAAAAAACCTAAACCAGGAATATCTTTCTTGTTTAAATTTCTTTCCTTGTAAATCTCTTTTAATGTGGATGCTATTATTATTCCAGACAACCAGTAAACCTCTGTTCGTCTTAGATCTTCATGAAAAAGGTCTCATCTGTGTGCAGCAGTTCTCAGTCTTCATCGCCTGCTCTCCAACATGACGTCTCTTGCAAGAACCAACACTCTCGGATCTCATTCACATTCTCCTGGACCTCTGGGGTATAGTCTGCAAAAGCCCGCTGAATGAAACCCCTACAGATCCATGCTGCTTCCCCTTCATCTCTCAAGTAAGCATACATTTAATTTGCTTTTGCTATAGCCATTTGCATTCTCCATCAACTCGTTTAAAAAATTTTTATTCTAGGCTGCTGTTGATCCCACAGAAATGCAGTACTGTTTTAATGTATGCTAAGGTACTTATTTTTATTTTATGGATCTGAATTCATATCTAAAATGGAAATCTTATCAAATAAATTGGGTTAATATGAGCAACTAGAGACCAAATGTATTTTGTACTTTTGTGTAATACTTTGTATTAGAGCAGGGCGATGTATCGAATATACTTGATATATCTGGAGTTTCCCCACAATTGTATAATATGTTGATTATTTCATCACCTAAAAATTCATCCACTGATAAATGAAGAACGTTATCTCCACATGTCAGCATCTCCCCGCACAACAGTTAAAACGTTAATCAGCTGTGATGAAGACATTGGCCTCATCATTTGAAAAAGCATTAGAATATGAGAGAAAACGGAAGAAAAGGAGGAAAATCACAGACGCTATATATTACATTATTTAAATGTTTTTTAGATGCTCCAATATCTTTGATGTGATTAATCTTGTTCAGAGGTTTTCCAGGCGTTTTGTAAACTTGGCAATGTTGTCTTCTTTAAAATTCTCAGCATGTAAAGATCAATGCAAATAGTTTGGAGATGCTCTTATAATGCTCTAATTTTTGGAGAGTATTTCAACTTCTGATTTTGTAATTTAAGATTAATTTTAATTTTTTCATTCTGCTTTCCGTTTAAATTATGCATAAAAGAGCTCTTTTTAAATTTGCATGCATTTAGTATTGTGTGTTTTTTCTTTGGTTCCCGTTTGGTTGCTGGGATCTTGGTAAAGGTCTAATACTGAATCCGAAAAACATAATGTGGCAGTATTATTTGTGAAAAGCTTTGAGCTGGTTAAAATGAAAAATTTTAAATTTGAAAACAAAACATTTTTATGTCAGTTTGAATGAGTATATCAGTGCAATTTTCATGCACTATTGTTTTTGAAGGCAATTCAAACATATTGTTATATTTTTGGTGTATCGCAACTATAGCCCAAATATATTGTGAAACTAGATTTTCTTCATATCGCCCAGACCTACTTTGCATGCTAAAAACACATAACAAAGAGAGCATTGTTTATAACTTATACCAAAGACAAAGTTGTCCGGCCTGAAGATCTGTCCAAAAGGGCCAGAGCGAACAGAATCCATGGTGCCTGGCTCCAGATCCACCAAGATGGCCCTTGGCACATATTTTCCACCTGGAACAGAAATAAAGCCCAATATATAAATTTTTTTCCTCCAGAGGGGGAGGTTATTATTTCAAAATATAGAATTTCAAAAATGAGAAAAATCCAATAATCAAACCTGAAGCCTCGTTGTAGTAGACATTGATCCGATCCAGCTGCAGATCGCTGTCCCCATGGTAGGTCCCTGTAGGATCAATCCCGTGCTCATCACTGATTACCTCCCAGAACTTGAGACAGATCAATCAATACGTGAGATTAGATACAGAGATGAGCATATTAATTATTTAAAAAATATATAAATGAACAGCTTGCAACTAATGCCCTCTGTCTATTATTTATAGTAATCAAGATCTGTGAGTCTATAGCTGCCCTAATAAATTCTAGGTAATTAATCTGATAAACCCATCAAAATATTTTTTATGTACAATTGACAGTAGCGGATTTAAGAATTCATCTTGATAAAACTGTGAACATACACTGCATTTTATGTTTAAGATTTAGTCCAGTGAAAACACTTGTCTGATTTATCTGCAGACAAACAGAATCTTTTTTTAAATTGAAACAAACAGTGTCTAAGCAAAGATGGATTATCTTGATTCTTGTCACCAGGGACAGATTAAACTGGGGCTCACAATGACACATTAAAACTGGCCTTCCAATGTCAGCATCCATTTTGTTGGGAGTTTTTAATTCTCATGTTCCTGTTTTTTAAATGATAGTTTCTATAGTGTTAAACGATTCAGAATTTAACTATAATGTTTAGTTTTTAAGAGAGTTGGCATTAGGACCTTTGCTTCAGAGCAAAATAGTCCGTCGCCATTTTTAAATGGTGAAAATATATCAAATGGTGAAAATATGTAAAATGATTAATATTATTGTTAAGCTCATTACCAGCTAATTCCCATACAAGTTTAACATTTGCTCAACCACAAAGGCTGTGTGTTTTAAGCTTTGTTAGCTGAACCTGCATCCTAGAGTTCGCTAGAGCCCAAATTGATGAGAATTTACTGGTTGTCAGCTCTAACCATAACAATAATATACTGCTATTAAGAGGGTGGAGCCCATCACCCAGCTCAAGAACACAGGTCAGAACTAAAGGGGAAGAGAAAGGGCACTTGTTTTAAAGAAGTATTTGTGTTGAGGAATTTTCCTCAGATTGATTCCTGTTAAAAGAAAAAAATATATATATATATTTTAGTATAAACTCAATTGTTCTTCCCAATGGAAATACAGGAAAAAATGTATCCCAACTCATGTGTAGAATTAAAAGCAAATGGCTATGAGTTTAAAAACGAGAGGTAGTTGAGAGACAATTCCCCCAACTTACATTTATTGCAATCCCTTAACAGATGCGTAGCCAGAACATTTTTATAAGGGTGGCCAGACAATAACCAATGTACACTGAGGGGTGGCCGAAAGTGGACATGCGCCAGAACCTCAGGGTCAAGCTACATTGTTTCAAAAGGAAAATTAACAAACAAAACATCCATATTTTCTAAATGAAGACAAACTATCCTTTCCTACAGCCTTTGCTAACAAATAAGACGCATACATAGTGGATAGAATTCTTTCAGGTTTAAGTTCTGGGGCAAACATCTTTTCCATTGTCATTACTTTTTTCAGTAATCATTCTGCAAACAAAAAAAGATTTTTACAAGTACTAATATCTACATAATTTGATTATTTAATACATTTTTATTAAAATAGTTATTTATCCATGAATTCACTGAAGACTCCTAGATGACTTGCAGAAACACCATTTTCTTTTAACCCCACATACCACAAAATCTAGTTCTGAAAAAAGCATGAATTCTGTACTTATCTTCAATTTCAGTATATTTATGTACATAATTAACCACGGTGTCTTTGTCGTCAAGTAAATGTTAATTAATGGTTAATAAAATGGTTTGAATATTCCACTTGAGTATTACTGCTCCAACCATTCCTATTAGAGGGAAAAAGTGGTAGGGGTGGCCAATGATTGGCTAAGGGTGGGCACCCCTGGCCCCCCATCTAGCTCCGCCCCTGTCCCTTATAAGGCTAAAAATTTATTTTTAAAAATGTCTTGGTATAGTATTTCATATTCGAGACATCTAAGATCACTTTTTATTTTTCCATTATTTTGTTTTAATCCTTTGCATGTAAATTGACATTTAAGAAGAAAAAAAAAAATCACTCTAGAATTACATTTATATACACAAATATATATTTTGAAATCTTTAGGTCCATTTAGATTAAATCGGGTGTTTCTAAATAAAACTGTTGGAAATAGAAAGTGCAAACACAACAGATCTGCATTTACAAATCGATATAATAAATTGGATGCAGTATGTCACTATTTGCTAAAATATTAAGGTATAATTAAGTTGAAAAATAAATTTGATTGTGATTATTTTTGAAAAAAATAAAAAAAAATGTGCATGACTCCAGTTGTTTCTGCATTTGGTGTCTGAGCCACACCCCTCTGCGCAACCCACACTAATTAATGACATCTTAAACTGACAGTAAAAATCAAGCCAAGAAAACAGACTGTCTGCCTGTGCGGCTCAGATCTATGGTAGTAGTTGGTCGTTCATGTGACAGCAGAGGGATGTCTCGGATTGCCACCGCCCATCCTGAAGGATGCTATTGTGTGCGGCTGCCATGTCGGCTTTTTTTAAGCACGACACTTTCCTCCCCACAATGTTTGGCCTAGTTAGCCTTTCCTGAGTACGACGTGACCTCTTACCAACCGTCGCGAAACAATGAACAGAAGCCAATTTTAATTCAGCAACAAAATAAAACGTTTAACGGTGGGTTGGCCGGTCTCTCTCCCTACCTTCGCTCCAATCTGGTTCCCGCACTGCCCGGCCTGAAGATGCACAATCTCACGCATATTGTCGCTGTTGTTTTATAGGCAGTATGTCAACTTCTGGAGGAAAAAAAGGAAAGTGGGCAGGATTTTTTTAAAAAAAGCGACTTTTTTTTAGAGACTGTTCGCTCTCGGCTCTGTCGAGTAAGGCTGAATGGCGGAGGGGTTTGTAACGAACTAAGCTCTCTCGTCTCGCCCTTCCCATCCAACCACGGCTGCGCCGTTCTGGTCCTGTGCTGCAGAATTACGTCATCTCCATGGTAACGAAAACTGGGCACAGCCGGTACTAATGGCCTGTCCAAACCGGTCGACTCAAAGAAAGCAGAAAAGAAAACAGACTGATCTTTGTTGGAATACAATGTTAGAAAAAAAACATATTTATACTGCATAATGCCGAGATTATAGCTTTCGTCTTAAGAGCCAGAGTCTGACAGTCGACAATATGTCTGCTCTTGTTGAATGCACACCCCTTCTCCCATCACCAACAACAGTTATTCATAATGTGTTCAGCATGTCTTCATCATTAAGAGTTAGTTTTTGCTGTAAATAATGCTGCTTCTATTCCCCCCCGCATATATCTATACACATAATGCTATATAAAGGTTATTATTTTGTTTGAGTTGTTGCCCATAGAGACAGGATGTTTGAAAACAGAGGCTGGAAGGAAGTTAGGATGATATTATAGAAATGGAATGTCTTCCTCACCCCCATCTGTATGCAGCTGGAGACTTTCAAATCACATTTTCAAATATGACGGAAGAGGTAAACTCATGAAGGAACATGCAGGTGAAAACATATTTCCTGAGACTATTAAAAAGAACACAAACAATCTAACCACAGATCAGAATACATTTGTCCTGTTTTGGTTCATTTAGGGAATGATTACTTGGAGGGGAAAAAATGGACAAAAATTAGAGGGATGAAGCATTTTAGAGCATTTTCGCTACTTTCTTCAAAGAGGCAAGACTAGATGATATAAGCTTAATCTGAAAAACTCACACGAAGAGAAAAGACGATTAGACATTTTTTTTATACAATTACTTTGTCTTTGTCTTAAGCGCTATGTTTCAGCAGGAAACATAGCGCTTAATTTTGATAGATATGCATGAACAGGAATAAAGAATAGGGCTGTTTCCCCCCAGGCCTGAAACTGGTGATGGAGTGGAGATAGATGAAGTAGGTAATAAGTCTGTAGACTGCTAGTTAGCGAGACGGTATGCTGAGCTTTAAGGGGAGATGCAGTGGATTGCGTGAGCTGATACTAGAGCGTCACTCAGGGACCTGGAAGATGGAAGTCCAGTAGGATAATAGAGGTTGAGAGAACCTCTCCATGATGAGCAAGCATGGAGCGACAGTAGAGAGGAAAAACTCCCTGTTGGAAAGAAACCTCTGGCAAAACCAGGCTCAACATGGCGGTCTTCTAAGATCAGACAGGGAACGCAGTAAGAGTCTGGGAGGAATGACACTGATGAAATTTTAGCTACTATAGTGGAGGAGGGGCTGGAGGTGGGTTGAAATGGTGTCATCTGAATGAAGTCACACAGCGCATCTGCCGCCTGTGCAGAGGAGCAGACAAGTGCGTATCGTAGGTCTTTTAAGATGAATTTTGAATGCCGACTAGCTTTCGTGGAGGCGTGGTTCAAAGCTGATTGGCTGTGTTGCAGGTGAATGAAGGAAAGCAATTAGTTTCTTCAGTTGAACTTCTGCCTAGGCTCCATTTCTCTTATTGGAAGACAGAACATCTCAAACTAATTACCGTACATGGCTAAACATCTGATTGATTAATTCACAATATTTAACTCAATGGGTGACTACCTCACAGTTCCCTAGTAAGACCTGGAAGAAATCTGTAGAGTGTTATAAGTCAACTTAAGCCTGAAGTTGCCATGCTCAGCTCTGAAAATATAGGGTGGGTACTAAATGTGTTTGAGAAAAAAAGGTTTTATAAAACACTGTAACTTTACTGAATAGATAACAGAATTTAGAGATGGATAAATACATTTTGTACTTAAGAAACAGTTCACTATATTATTTATTTTCCATGTGAACCCCAGATTGTTCTTGCTTCTTTGCCTTTTCTAAAAATTTCTTTAAATCAGTCCTACCTGTCTTTATTCATGCTGGGTCAGATCCTAACATTTAAAAAAAGGAGGCAGGCAAACCAGGCAGCAGAATAAAGCTTTAGCCTCACTGCATGCAGTTAGCCAAGCTTTGTAGCTAAACCAGGTCCAGGAAAAAGACAGAGTTTTCTAAAGTATACTTTAAGTATACTTTAGTAAACTTAAAAATGTCCCAATTTAGTTCGAAGAAGAAATACTTTAGTAATACTTCAAGTACACTAAAATACATTGTTTGGGTATACTTTCCAAACTTATACCTAAGTATTCTTAATAGAATTTACTTCAAGTATACTACTTTTTGCAGATGTACTCTGTACTTAATGGCTGAAATATCTGTCATTATACTGTACATTAAAAACCACTCAATCTTTTGTCTATAGATCCCTAATCTCTATTCCTGCTCACACTTGCAACATTTCCTACTCAGAACCCTGCTGCATCTCTGTGGAAAGTAGACAGACAAAGACTTGATTGTAAGTTAGTGAAAGAGGGTACACATGTTTGCTAATAGTTTTGGGAACTTTTGCAGGAGTGAGTACTTGTATTCTCTTAAGGAATGTTCCAAGTGAAACAAACATCGCAGTCCTCACATTGTGTGCATTGTGCTGTTGAAAGACGGCTAAATTGCTCACAATGAGTGTCCCGTGGCTGTTGTGGTTGCAACCTATCCAATGCAGATGATATGGTTTGCAATGGGGAAAATGACATCACACTACAGATTTCAGGTTAGGATTGACCTGCCATTGGAGCATTTTAACTCTTTTAATGTGGCTATATTTGGAGCGTTGCTGCCATCTATTGGGAGGTTAGAAAACTGCTATATTTTCAGTTCAATCATGTGCATTGTCATTTTTGTTTTGATAGATAGATAGATAGATATTCTCTGTTATCCTGAGCTCTTTCTGCTACATTCTATCTCTATTCTCCCATTATGCAGTATTTTTCTTGTTCAACTTATAACTTTATGTTCTCTCTGGTTTTTCCTGTCATAGTAGCTTCCTCTGGTCTGTTCCTGTTTGAGTGTGAGTCCATCCGACATTGTGCTGCTGCCATAGACATCTTTTTTATAGATGTTGGAGCTTTGCCTGATTTTTTAGTGTAGTTTATTTCTTTCACTGTGCTTAACTGTGTGTGCTCCCTTTCATCTTCTGAACAGGCTTGGAATTTGTTTACCCAACTGTCTTTCCTGTTACCTTTTGTTTCTCTCCTTCTTTTTATGTCTGCTTCTACCGCCTTGAACCTCAGTCGGATGACCACTCACACTAAGCCTGGTTCTGTTGGAGGTTTCTTCCTGTTAAAAGGGAATTTTCCTCTCCACTGTCCCTACATGCAAGCACAATGTGAGAGATTGCTGAAGAGTCAACAACAAAATGCCACTTAGAATCATCACCACAAGTTCATCAAGAAGGAGCATGCCTTGCAAGTCAGAGACTGGATACAATTAACTGGTTTTCCTCGACAAAAAACTTTTAACCAATCTGACTGTACTGCCTCTGTAAAGTGGTTTGAGATTGCATGTGTTAAGAATTGACACTATGTAAATAAACTGATTTGAATCAACAGATAAGTATTTGTGCTATGGTTTTTAATATCTATGAATATGTTTAATCCATACATATTGTGTATAATTATTTGACAGATTTTTTTTTATAACAGAACAGCATCCCCTGCTTGCTCTGAGGTGCAATAACAGATATAGGAAATAAGTTGTCATCTTCACGTTTTGAAAGTTTCTTTCAATATTCTTGTCTCTGCACTTCTTCTTTTATGAACTAGGAATAAATCTTTTAATCAGATCTCTTAAGATCATTGCATTAATAGGAAAATAGTGAGTGTACACTCATCATTTGGAACAAACAAAATTGATAACAAAAAATAATAAACTTTAAATGGGCTGAACCTGCAAAAACCCTGGAACAATAAACATAGTGGGTGGGTTTATTATATCTACAACAATGCTTTGACTCATTATCCACAGATAAAGGCATATGGGCTTTTACTGCTTTTATCCCTGATTTTTGGGCTTGTTCTTGGGGCGACACACATTAAGGCGGCCTTACTACGGTAGTCTTCTTCAATAAGGTACCCAGCTGCTGTTTAGATGAGTGCCAGAGTTTATCTCTGAAGACTCAACCAGGGCCCTTACCATAAATTATAAAACAAAGCTTTGTTTTTTTCTTTTACATTTATTTTTTTCATATTTGTTATATAATTATTGATAATAGTAAGACACAATCTTGTGAAATGAGTTAGTTTGGATGACCGTTTCATTTCCTCAATATGTTGACAAAGGTTTACACCAACAGCTAGATAAGATCCACATGTGAGTAGGAGAAGAGCTATGTGTGAAGGAGCATGCACTCATACATGTGACATAGTGAGTTCTGGTGGTAAAGAATCTTTATGCACAAAAAATTTCAAAATGCACGAGGAGAGTAATTTACATAAATAAAATTGCTAATATGATTTTTGTTATTGAGCACATGGCATTTTTTTCCACAATCCTTGCTTCGTGAAGGGATGGATCTAAAAGCAGCAGGATAGTTGTTCTTCAATGCTTTATTTTACTTTTTGAGACACTGAAAAGTTATGGTAGAGTTTGAAATTTGGGACTATGAAAAGCACAAATTTAATGTTTTGAGAAAAAACGTTCAGAAAATGAAAAAAAAAGTTCATTGAATGGCTCTTTACTATATATAATTTAATTTATTATGTTCATTCTGGCATTTGTCTGACTTATCCAATCTATTAATTGTCAACTTCACATGACACTTGCAGGATAAACTCAGCCGTCACATCTGTAGTACCATATGTTCACCAGAGGGAGGCACAATATAGCCATAGATTGATATAATTAAACATTGCGGTTCTGGTTAATACATTTTTTTTTTACTACCTACTGTGACAACATATGTTTTCACATTGGTTTGAAGGTCTGATCATCACAATGACCCTCTTCTAAAGAGATGTTCATTCAAAGAACCCCAAACAAATATTTTTTTGAATATTAGGACAGAGAAAAGATTTTTCTCATTAAGAATATTCTGTTGTAATTAATTAAATGCACCCGAGCTCACATCTCCATTTGATGGAAAAGTTCTCCTATTTTCTTACATTCCCATAGTGACTATTATTAGCGCCCCTCCTACCCTACATCTACCCTCCTTGGACTTTTTTTCTATATCAGTCTAATGGTAAAAACCTCCATCCATTTCATCCATCCATTTTCTGTCACACTTTATGCCAGCTGGGGTCATAAGGGGTGCTGGTGATCTCCAGCTGCCAATGGGTAAGAGGCGGGGTACACCCTGGACAGTTCGCCAGTCCGTTGCAGCTTCTAAAGAAAAACTGTCGCCTTATGTAAGTAAATTGGTAAAAATGCTTTACATCATAAAACATCAGAACAAATGTGCAGTAACTCCAGTAAAGACAGATTTGTTCCAGTCCATAAAAACCAATGACCAAATCAGACACTCAGCACTTTTAAAGGACAAGAGCAAAAGTCACAATGAGGTCTCATGAACATCATTTACAAGACTTATGTGAGTCTATAATTTTGTTCTAATGGACTATTTTGCCTATCTGACTTATATTTGTTTTTGCTGCAACACAAAGGTTTCTCTTATGATGAAATGAATTGAAGCTAAATCTTGAAAACAATTCAAAATGGGATTTTAGTTGTTTAGTGCTGCAATTATATACATAACTCAAACAGATGCATCATCCTATTACTCTAGTGAATAATTGGGCTCCTCTTGAACAGTATTTGTAATTTTGTTTTCTGGAAAATATGTTTTTTTTCCCCTTAACCTCCATCAGTTTTTTCCATTTTAAAGATCCTGATATTTGACTTTCATACTAAAAACATATTTGAAGATTTTATTTTTTTTAATGAAATGTGGTGTGCACTGAAAGGACAGCAATAAAGTTATCTTACCTTTGATGTCTTTAATACTAAAAGCATGATACAGCTTCTTGGACAGGTATTACAACATCCTTAGCAATAACAGATATTCTGTAGTTCCCAAAATGAGGAATCCATCCTTCATGGGAGACACAAAGTTGCGGTTAATAGTTTTCACAATCATAGTGCTGTGATCACTGCAGTATATTGAGAGTCAAAAAGTATTGTGAAATACTACTACAGTACCCACCTGCTATAGAGTCTTGCCATCTTCCCTCTACTTTTATGTCATTAAAATACTTGTAATTGTTTGTCCAAAAGCCCCTAACAGCTTTTAAATTAAGCATCCGTTGTAAGTAGACAAGGAGGCAATTCAAGAGACTATTTAAGTTTTTTTTTTCTTTTTTTATTCACTTCTGATTTAGCTTATTTTGTTTTTATTGCTAAAGGCTGTCTTTGTTTTTTGCAGGAGAAAATGACAAAATTACATTTTTTTATGTATTTATTTTTTTATGTTTTCTTTATTATGTTTATAAATAAGAGATGTCCAGCAAATGGAGGCGGAAATTCAACTGAAGAAACCCCTTGTTTTTTCATACATCCACCTGCCACACAGCCAATCAGCTTTGAACCACGCCTCCACGAAAGCCAATTGGCATCCAAAGTTCATCTTGAAATGCCTACGATATGTACTTGTCTGCTCCTGTGTGCAGGCGGCAGATGCGCTGTGACTTCATTAAGATGACACCACTTCAACCCACCTCCAGCCCCTCCTCCACCATCGCAGCTAAAGCTTCATCAGAGTGTCATTCCTACCGGACTCTTACTGCGTTCCCTGTCTCATCTTAACCGGTAGAAGACCGCCATGTTGAGCCTTGTTCTGCCAAAGTTTTCTTCCCAACGGGGAGTTTTTGCTCTCCACTGCCAATGCATGTTTGCTCATCATGGACAGGTTCTCTCAACCTGTGTTATCCTACTGGACTTCCACCTTCCAGGTCCCTGAGTGAAGCTCTAATATCAGCTCACGCAATCCACTGGATCTCCCCATAAAGCTCAGCATACCGTCTCACTAACCAGCAGTCTACAGACTGACCAACTTCGTCTATCTCCACTCCACCACCAGTTTCAGGCCTGGGGGAAGCAGCCCTGAGATTGAATGTCACCCTGCCTAGTCATTTTGTTCCTCCTTTATCCCCCATGTAAAGTTTCTGGATCTGCTACTGCTTCCACAAAAAACAAAAATATACTAATTTAAACGATTTACTGACTAAAATTCAAAATGACACAAAAGATTTTTTTTCTCTACAATTACACTGAATGGAACCACAAAAACAATTTATTTGACTCTCAAATGACCTAAGGATCTGTTTTGATGGTTTTGGTTTTAAAACAACGCTTCTGGAAAATGTTCACAGTGCTGCACTTTTTTCACATTTACTAATGTTACAGGGTTATTCAAATCATATTAAAAAATAACCTCTTTCCTTGAAATTCTACATAATTCTACATACCTCATTGTGACAATGTGAAAACTCTTCTCTTTTCATATTGTTTCAAATTTGTTAAGAATAGAAAATTAAAAAAGTAAATATTCCCAGCCTTAACCATTTAGCAAAAAAGAAAAAAAAAAAGGAAAGAATAAAAAAAGAGCAGAGATGCATAATGTTTCCACTAAACATCCCTGAGATATTCTAAAGCTTAAATTAAGTCAGCCTGGGCTAAATTCAGTTTTTCAGTTAACTGGAAATGTTTAGGAATGACTCACACCTATCTATAAAAAGCCCCACATTTGATAGTACATCTTAAAATGCAAAACTCTGAGACAAAACTGTCTTAAGCCACAAATGTAGGGAATGATACAGACATAAATGGTTCTAGTTTAAAGGTCTCAGCAGATAGTTCTCATCATTCATAAATGACATACGTCTGGAACCAGCAGGATCCTTTTTGGAGATGGTCGGCCATCTAAACTGGGCAATGAGTGGAGAAGGTCCCTAATAAATTAAATTACCAACAACCCTTTTGTCATTATGTACAAACTCTAGCTTTCCTCTGTGGTGAGGAGAACTTTCTGGAAGGACAACCACCTCTGCAGCAGTCCACCAACAAGGTCTGTATTATAGAGAGGCCTCCTTCATATAAAAACAAAAAGAAAGCCTGTCTGCTGATCACCAAGAGGATCCTAACATGACAAACAAAATGCTGTGGTCTTATAAAACAAAGATTAATATTTTGTGTAAATGCCAGATGTCATGTCTGGAGGAAACCACTAATCACCAGGCCAATACCTTGCCTATAGTCCAGCATGGTGTTGGCAGCACCCTTCTAGGGTGATTTCTCTCAGCATTAGTACCAGAGGAACTTAAGACAAGTCTAATGTACAGAAAAAACTGTAGTGATCAGCCAAGGCATGCTAGTCACCAACTTCTCCATTCAGTACTCTTCTTCCCAGTCACTAGCTCCGGCTTCTTGTTTGCCTGCACCGGCTGCTCAGTTACTAGTGGCAGCCAATCATTAATCAGATCAGTAGCCTTCTGCACCAATGAAGTAGACCACTACTACCAATACCGCACCATAAATAATGTGTACCTCCTGGATTTGCATCGTTAATTGTTTTGAATACACTCCAGTTTCCTGGAATTCGCTTTTAAAGCAAATTTGACTTAATTCTAAATTAATTTAGATACATTTTGGATCTCAAACATAAAATCCATGTTCACCAGCGATTAGCCTGTTGATAATGGTTTTCAATGCTTTTCTTTTGCCTTTTTCTTCATTGTGTCAATAATAATTCATACATTTAGTTGGATTTCACTAGCTTATTTAAGAGGTTTTTTTTTAAGTAAAATATGTTCCACCTGGAGTTTAATTCTTTGTTAGAATAAATGATCTAATGTTGAAAGAAAGTTTATGTGAATTTACGTGCAGAGTTGATGATTGAGCTTGAATCATGCTTTCATTCTGTTCACACAACAAAATGAGCATGTGTTCACAGAACAACACATTAGTCCAAAAGTTATTTAATTACATATTGAATAACATTGATTCATACAAACAACAGCAACAATACAACAGCAATCTTAATGCACTGTAATACATGAAAAATGAAACTGAATATGTATACAATTCGTCAAGTTATTGGTGCCAAAGTGAAATTTTCTATAATTAATAGCGTACGGATGATCTTTTAAAATCAGTTGGATTTTTTATTGTGGAATAAAAGAGTTACAAATCATAACTCTCTTTTTTTGCAGGACTGAACTCGTAACTTACGATAAATATTTGTCACTAAAAGTTATAAAGAATAAACAGAGAGCTGAGAGAGGTTAAAAAGCACAAAGACAGCAGATACAGAATACAAGGGAAAATGAGGGAAAAGAAATAAGGAGATATAAAGCACTAAATACATTTACGGGGGCCAGTTTTTAAAATGAAATGCTTTACTTGCTGCTAAATGATTTTTTTTTTTTTTTTTTATCTAGTGGGTTTATTATTACTTCAGGCTATTGATAACACACTGAATATTTAATGTCCAAGTTCATGAATAATGTAGGAATGCCACACTGAAGTTTTAGATCTGAGAATTTAAAGGACGTGCATTTGGGTGTATTACAGACAGATATTTGTGCATGTGTGCAAGTGAAAAGATAAAGCACATTCTCTTGTGTCCTCTTAGTATCTGTTAGACAACAGTCAAACCGTATGCCCAGGGATGTTTTGAAACTCTCGCAGTTTCTAAAAAACAGAAAAGTATCAACACAAAACTTAAGGCAGAAAACATTGGATGTTTGAACAAAATATTAAAGGCACCACTGATTATATTAAATACAAACATGTCTTAAATGCATATCTTATCATAACTATAAAGTCTATCTTGCCTTTAGCTTTGTTATTTATTTTGCATTTTGTTGCCTTCCTAGTGGCGGCAATTATGCCCAAAAAATGTTTTTGTAATTTAAGCTGACAGTATGTAGAAGGAATCCCCACCTCTCATGTAAATATGCATAAGTG
>NW_015150507.1:147455-150324 GCF_000732505.1 Cyprinodon variegatus
AGCCTGTGAGCTTAAGTACCTCTTTTTGGTATTTATCGTTGCTAACACATTGTACGTAACGGTTATGTTTTTAATCTACGGTCTGGGTTACCCATAATTCCAAGTCGTAGTATAAAAATAAAATACTCAAACACTTTTAATATCTTTATTTGAAACATATTATATGAGTGTATTTTTTACCAACCGTCTAATGAACTATACTCAGTTATTAACATAGTAATTAAAAGTACCACTGTCTGCTTTGCTATTGGTGTCTTGTTTTAACGGCTAACCATCATGCTGAAATCTGGCATGTGTTGCGGTATAAATATGGTCCGGTGTGATGAGTTACTTCAGTATCAAGTGGGACTAAGAGGAATTTTTTGCTCCAATGAGGCGTCCTAGTCTACAATTACGTAGGTGGTCTATCAGGTGTCAGTCTTGGGGCCCCTAAGAGGTCATGGGTCCATAAGCAACTGCTGTCTGTGCTTACCAATATTTACACCATTGATTGTAAACATGATAATTTTATCCTTGCACTTATTTGCTTTTAGTCAGTAATTACAGTGAGGCTAATTTAAGACGAAGAAGTTGCCTCTCCAAGTACGTTTCTGAAGGAAATGGAGAGTATGGTTGAAAAGAGGGACAACGCTTTACTTCGATTCCTTTGAAACGTCAGCGTACAGTACAAGAGGAGTGTCTGTTTCGGTTGAAGTTGGTGCTCCAAGTAAATGTTTGATTGAACACTATAAATATTGTGACAACGTTATTCAGGTAATCATGGGACGTTTTCACTCTGCATGTCATATCCTCGGCAGAACAAGCGTAACGATTAAACTTTTATTACTCACAAATGCATAGAAATGAGTCTTCTGTTAAAACACTGCATCAGTTTTTTTACTGCTAAGTTTTACTCAGCACAAACTTAACTTGTGCTGCTTTATGATCAGTTGGTGTGACTTTTGAAGTGATCTACCATACTGTAATCAGACATTCTCTTCATAGTTCTTCTAGAATTATGAGAATTCTGTTTTATAATACTCGAGAAGGTCCCACAAAGCAAAAAGCTGTCTTTTAGCCTGCTAAAACTTATTTCTTCTAACAAAGGCTGGAGAAATTTGATTTTGTCAGAATATTTAATGAAATGCCTTGAAAGCAAGCAGGAAGTTCATGCCTTGCACCTGCGTGCGCCAATAAAATAAAGATAAAAATAGAATTTATATGGAAAACTGCTGGAAAGCAGCAGTCCAGGTTTTTGATCAAAATGATCCAATAACAGAATATGTGGACAGAAATGTGACTAATGTTTTGATATTCTTAATAATTTAATTAGGTCATGTTATATCTGAAACTTAACCTCCTTCTACAGTTAATTTGAAACATTTTCGTCATGTACATCTGCGACACAAAGAACAAGATATCTATTTCAACAAGGGTGTTTAAGACAAATAGTTGTTGCACTCTGAAAAAGGGGTGCAGCAGCGATAGCATTGGAAGTGATGAGTTCCACGTTATTAGCTTTTATGAAGGTCTGAAATGTCAAAGAAACCCACATTTGTCCCAGTCTTCATTTAAAGCTGTTACACCCATTGGAAATTAATGAGCCATCAATCATCTAATTCTGCAGCAGCAGCTCGGGATGAGGTAATACGTACAATAAATCAGATTGTTGAGCTGTGCTGTTGAAGCATATTGAACTCATCAGGGATGAATAGGGCAAAGAGTACAGAGTTGATGGGAGAAGTTCACCCAAAGGGTCAGAGCCACTGCTTAAGTGTTGTGATTGTAACCCTATGATCTTAGGTTCAAAACACGTAACATAGCTCTGCGGCTGGCCAAAGTACAAGAGCAAGCCATAATATTTCTCTTAGGAGACTACTTTATCTTGTTTTTAGGTGAAGTAATAAAAAAAAATAAATAAATAAACTTTTAAAATCTCAAAAGTAATATTTAACAAAATAAACGTTAAAAAATGTTTTTTTGGCCCCTTTGCTACCTTCAACTTTTATCAGTGTAAATTAGTTAAACATGTAATGTTTCACTGAAACAGTTAAAGTAACCTAAATGTTGCGTCTATTGCAACATTTAGCTTTGAAAAGTATTTTATAAAAAAAAGCAAAACGTAGTTTGGAGGTATATGATTTATGAAGCAATGAGTTTTCAATGTGCTAAATAAGATGTAGGACGGGTTTTTTGAAAGCAGTTAGCATTCACGATTAATGAACAAAGTTTTATTTATTTTTTTAATGAAATAAACAGCCTTACACTCATATGAGAGGGAGTTTGATTCCAATTCACACTACTTAGCTGCCAGTTAGCACAAAATCATTGTGAAGGTCTCCGTCGTTTAGAGTTAGGGTTACAATGACAAGGTAAAGCACATAAGATTTTTCCTACTTTATACATGAATGCTTGTTCACTGTGACAACAGAGGGTGAGATAATCCATATCAGAGTATTGCCAGTGGACAATGATAACAGGAATAATTATAAAAATACACAAATAATAAATACTTCAACATTTATTAACTTTCAGGAGTCAGGAAAGAGGAATAAAGAACATGAGAGGGGAGGGATCATATTTGTTAGGGTGAGGTTGACAAGGGTCATCAACCTACAATGGTCTGAAGTAGTGTGTTGTCACCAAACTCTCCAACAACATAGAAAAAGGCCACCAGATTTTTTTTACCAGTAACCTTTCTGAAAACGAAAAAAGAAATAAAAGCAGTAGCGTCAAAATAGTTGCAAAATATAAAGACAAAGGGCTGGATCTATCAAAGGTTTGCGTGTATAAAAACGTGAGCTATTTCACTGCGCACGCTAAAAAATTTACAAACTGATCTATCAACAGCGTGCTAAAAGGATTTGGTCTTTAAAACGTGCTAAATAGC
>NW_015150507.1:151274-152387 GCF_000732505.1 Cyprinodon variegatus
GTCTCCAACAGTTTTGCACCTGCCACCAGTTACGCAATCGCTCTTGTTAAATCACCCGCAAACCATGGTTCAGCCCCTCGCGCAAAATTCCAGTTTGTGATTGCAAATTACTGCACGCAAAATTGGATCTTGATAAATCCGGCCCAAAGTCTCTTAAGTTGGCAACAGTGCATAAAACTGCATGTTTTGTTTTTTTTGGCTTCCCTCTCTTCATTCTATCATAATAATCTTTTTGTTCATCTGATCCACAGACTGTGGGTTTTAATGTGCTTTACAGCTTCACAATTTTGTTCTCCACAGTGAAGCAGAGGTCTTCAACAGGGGGTCCACGACCCCCAGGGGGTCCACGAAGGTACTGCATGGGGGTCGCGAAAGTTTTGGTTTATTGTCTTTCTTTTGTTTTTCTATTCCCCCCTGCAATTTTTTCGACAAATTGAAATGACTTTAAATACACATTAACATAGATTCTACACAGTGAAGTAAAAAGATAAATGGAGGCAGAAGATGTCTTTCAGTCATCAATGCTCACATTCAGCGACACAGGAGCTCTTTCAAGCTGGGCACCGTTTCAATCACAACACCTACCCAGTCAACCAGGAATCAGAATCAGAAATACTTTAATAATCCCAGGGAGAAATTACTTTCGTTACATTACTCCATCTGTAATAGAGTGATTACAGGACCAGTTTGATATAACACAATTTCATACAATATATACTGTATATTTAGGGGTCCCCACTCAATCTCACCATCAGTTTGGGGGTCCTTGGCCTGGAAAATGTTGAAGACCCCTGTTCTAAAGTGTCATTGGTCACCAATGGACCAATGAGCAAACACTGTGAGCAGGTGTTGATCCTGCGGGATGTTAGTCATAGGCAACAACAGTAAAGTTTATATTGAGGTTTATATTATTATTATATTATTATCTTTTAACCATTTCATATATACAGATATTAACTTTAAATTTATACTTTTAAAGTAGCTAAATATTTATTTAAGTAATGATTATTTAAGCTCAAAAATGTAAATCATTTTAGCAACCTATATATATATATATATATATATATATATATATATATATATATATATATATATATATATATATATATATAT
>NW_015150507.1:153464-187130 GCF_000732505.1 Cyprinodon variegatus
AGTGAGCGAACTCACAAATGCGCTTCTGGAAGTATGGTCAAAAATTTCCATAACCAAAATCGTAAACCTTGTGGACAGCCTTCCCAGAAGAGTTGAAGCTGTTCTAGCTGCAAAGGGTGGACCGACGTCATATTGAACCCTATGGATTAGGAACGGGATGTCACTTAAGCTCATATGTGAGTCAAGGCAGGTGAGCAAATACTTTTGGCAATATAATATATATATATATATATTATTGACAGCAAACAATTATTTTGCTGACAGCAAAATCCATGTCAACGGTCTTTGTGTTGATCAGTTATTCATTTATCTTATTGTCTTTTAAGAGAACACAAATAACACAAACTGTGAAAGGCTTGGCCAGAGGAGTTTTTGAGGAACAAACCAAGAAAACATATTTATAAATTTACTTATAAACACACTTTGTTGTACTATTGTGACAGTGTGTCCTGGCTACATAGCCAGGGTATATCTCTTTGGTTGACTGGGAGTATACCTTGCTAAACTATATTAATAATCTAAATAAGGCTTGCCAAAGTCTGCCCTCGAGGACCACTCTCCTGCAGGTCTTAGATGTTTCCCTGCTTCCTGGACCTCTGAATTATATTAGGCCTAATGATAAAATTGGTTACTTATGTTCTTCCTTTTTTCATTAACCCCTTTTTGTGCACTTCCTGTATAGATGATATCCAAGTACTATAAAGGAATCAGGCAGCTGTGTTTTAGATTAACACAAAAGGATTGATTTCTCTGCAAATATGTTTTTCTTCTCCTAGGCAGACTATTTATTAGTTTTAAAGAGTCAGTCATCTGGACCCTTCTGTTTGTTTGGTTTAAAGAGGAGAATTGTACCTACTTTATGCTAAATAGGCTTAACTTATAAAGCGCCTTTTCAAGTCAAGAGGGAGATCACCCTGTCTTGTTTTTTTCCTAGAGCTCTGACTCACATGCCGAGGCACCTCAGGAGACAATTTAGATTTACATGTTTTATTGACTCAGACAATGAGGGGGTTCATTTGGGGCTGGAATGCAGGATGACTGGACAACAGCACCTCTAAGGGGAAACAAATGGTTCGATGTGGAACTGATTTTAAAGATGTGCGACTTGAGAGGACTTACTGATTGTTGCCAACATATCCATCAGAGGGAAGGAAGAAAGGCTTTATTGGAGAACTGATTTGGAGCCAGAGATCCAGAACTGATAAGTATTCAGTCTTGATGATTGTATCAATCAGAGCCAGAGAGTCAGAATGATGAAGCGTGAGCAGGGCTCAACCGCGTGGGAAGAGAACAGAGCATCCCAGATAGGTCAGAGAACCAACTGATTTTCTTGGATTTTAACCACAGTCAATGCAGCCATGGTTTAAACAGGACCTGAGTCCAGGAAGCCAATCTCCTGAAAAGAGAGTGTGGGCAAGCACGGTTTCACTACTGGAAGATAACACAAGTGCTGATAGTGGACTCTTCTTATGTTTACCTCCTGTACTATGGTTTAAGAAGAATTAATGTAATTTTTAAATCCCATTTTAAGTTTCAGAAGCCTCTGTTGACTTAAAATATCTTAGGGGCATTTCATAAACCTAGCTTAGCTCTAAGTCAGGCTTAGTCGGCCGGGTCAGGCTTATTTTGTTGTAATTCCGATTCCTAGTTAAATTAGCCTGGTTGAGACCAGAGGCCTGACTTGGAAATGATCCACACTGTCATGATCTTGGCACTGATGGCTGGCTTAATTGCTCATTCCGTTCACCTGTCTAACTCTGCCCGGTTGCTCATTACCACTCATCTGATCCACCTATATCTATTAAAGTACTCAGGGCTACATTACCTTGCTCTCATTCTCGGGGACCAGTGTAGAGAGAGTTTTTAGCTTACAATGGTGTTTCTGATTTTCTGATTCTGACCTGATCTGCCTCTCATCCCCTGAGTGTGACTGTTCCTGTGTGCATGTTCTGCCTGAACTGTCTGCGGACTCCTGGAACAGTGAACCAGCCTGTTCCGGTTCTGATCTGTATTCCTGACCGGGCTTCGGACTACTGGACCTCTGAGTCTTCCTGTTCTGTTCCGTTTTCTTGACCTGGCTCAGACTCCTGCATGTTCTCCAGGGCTGCAAAATCTGGGACACTCTGTGCAGCGCCCACCACATCTTGTTGGCAGCCCGCTTGCTAGATCCTACCCCATTCTCTGATGATGGAGTGAACTATTTAACCAGGTTAGTGACTCACATGGATAATCATTCACCATCAGATTACAGTGGTTTCTCTCTAAGTTTCCAGTTATAGAAACCCTAGCCTCTATTGCCGTGGATCCACAGCCCGCTCGTTTTTAAATAAACGCATTTAAGTATTCCACTGTCTGACTGTCTGTCACACCTGAATTCACCAGATTTCAGCTGAATTATACATTAACAATGAAATGAACACATACAATCAGTCATAAGATGTAGAATCCAGCAAGTTACACACACCAATATTTAGAGTAAATATCACATAAAACCAACTTCTGATTAGGTGGGCTCAGAACCACTGCTCTTCGCTTTTTGTTGCTCCTTCCAGACGGGAGTTCAGTTGGCAGCCACAGATGGTGGACTTTTCTGAGAGATTCTCTGAAATCTTCGGCACCCATTAGTAGGAACGGCACAGCCAAATATAACACAAAAGGAGGAAATTAACAGGGCAGAATAGTGGTAAAAATCTGGTTTGAAATCTGGGTTAGGCCACACAGGATGCCCAACCGGGAGCTGTTTGGTCAACAGTCAACAGCAAAGGTCAAATAAATCTCAGCAGAAAGTCTAAACCTCCTCTAACAATCTACCGAAGGGAGTAGAGGGAAAAAGGCACTGATGTTCAAGGCTCCATGAGGTGTCAGCTCCATCAGTGGGAGATAAGTAAGCCGGGGTTAAGCAAGCCGGAGTTATGCAAGCCGGTGAGAGTTCTCACTGCCTACAGCCAAAGCCGTTCAAAGAGAGAGAGAGAGAGAGAGACTGGGAGGCACGTCAGACTTTTCTCCTGGTGAAGCACATTGGGTTGAAGTGGTGGTGACATGACAGCCACTGTTATGAGATTTGTAGTTCTAAAGAGTTTGCCATGTGTTATAACAGCTTTAATTATTAGACAATTATCAGTTTCTTGACAATGTATGCTTCCCAATTTTGAATATAGATTTATTATATCTGATTTTGAAGGGCTGTATAGAGATCCCCGCTACAGCGAGGGATTGGCTAAACCTTTCTAGAGGTCAAAAAGACAATTCTGGCAATACACAATCTTTAAAACAGACAGAGACCAATGAAGACAAAGCCTTTTGAATCAAAAACTTCTAGGGAAACCTTTTCCGATCAGTGGATCCTGTGGTATTTTACTAAGCAGTAGGTGTCTTAAAATGCTGTTTTGGTTCACCTCTTTTCCTTTTTATTGAACATTTTTCTACAAAATTCATTGCATTAAAATTGATACTTTGTAGCCTTTAGATTATCTAATAAATGTTTGAATGATTATGTATCTCTTATATTTACCTGCATGTATCATCGAATAAAGTATATTTTCATCACCATTTTTGCCTTTGTAGTCTTTAATTTTGCCTGTAAGTCACCGAGATAAATGATAGTTTTGTAAAGAATTGCATTTTGCAAAGTTGAAACGCATTTATTGGAATTACCATAAGAATATGTGATCGACAAATTAGATAACTGTTCTCAAGAATGTGAACCTATAGACACATACATTTCTTTCACTTTTTTATGGTAGTTTACTGTAATTAGCTATTTGCTAAATAGCATTTTTAAGTGGCAGTAATCAACTTTTATATTTGTCACAAGAAAAGATTCCCATTAGACAAAGGAAGACTAATGTTAAATATAGTTCAGTGAAAATTTATGCCACATAAATAATTCTTCCAAAATCTGCTTTTTAAAAAAAGGAAAAGAAAAAAGAATGACCTGATAAGTGGATTTTCTCTTTATTGCTGTGTTACATCCATCAGCCTCCTGAGGTCTTCTGAATTGTGGACTTGTTTGTCAGGTTTCCTCATACTGGGGTTCGCTCTCCCTGCTTTGTTGGGGTAGTTTTTTGTTTGGACTAGTTAGGTGACTAGAATCCAGACACCAAAATGTCACAATTCACACCTGTTTGTGTTTTCAGTTAATTATCATCACCTGTTTTTAGTTACTCCTTTTCTTATGCACATGCCTTTCAGTGGCCCTGGCACTCGTTCTATATCATCAGTCCTTGTTGATCTTCTGTGTTCCTCTTATTCCTGGTTTTTCATCATTACATTATCTTTCTGATGTCTGCCACTTTAGTCCCTCCCCTCCACAGTCCTTAACACCTTTCCAAAAAACTTCTCTCAGAGCTACTTCGCTGTCCTCTTTTCAGAGATTCAGGAATTCATCTGATACGTTCAAACAGAATCCATGTTGTAAATGTATTTATTTTTTTTATCTAACTCTAGTTCATCGTGTCCATCCATTTGGATCGCTGATCTAAACCCTCCTTATTGACAATGGAAGATATTTTTCGCAATTCACACTATTTATCCAGCTCCATTTCTCTGAAGCAAAGGTTTCCTTTAGAGCCATTATAAATAATAAATTATAAATAACTTACTCTGCCTGATCCTCTGCAGCTCTTTTGATGTTTTATCATTCTTGGCTCCCCTCTGCCTCCCACAGTTTTAAATCGTTTCATCGAGATCTTTGGAGGTGCTTGAATCTCAGGTAGCTAGACCTTCTTTCTTGCTTTTAGAAACAGTTTTCTTTTGGTTGGCATTTATAGGTTATTTATAGGGGTATATATAATAGTTTTCAGGGAGATTTAATAGTATAGCTTTTGCATTTTTTTTTTTTTAATTCAGCCAAGCTTATCAAGAAGTGTTGTAGTTTTCTATTTATGCAATGATAGTGATGGCAACCAAAGCAATGTTCAAAAAGAAACAGCAAAGTTTTAATCATGTTATTCTGGGAATCTATTAATAAACACTATAGTTTATTATTATTTAATAATATAGTTATTTAATTACATTTTAGTTAGCTCATTAAGAGCAATGCTTTAATAACAAACCTGTAGAACACAGCAAAACTACATTAAGAAAATTCTACAAGAAAAGTGTTGATGAATGATGAAACTTGATGAACATCTGAGGTTAACGTAATGGTTTTCTTTACACTGAAACAGAACCAATACATTATCTTTCAACTGCATCTTTGATCTGGTCATTACTGTCTTTTTTTCTTGTTAGGAGGTGGACATGTTGGTGTGCTCTGGATCATTGGAGAACAGAATAAAGAATAGAATAGCTTTGGTAATTATACCGAGAGGTACTACAAAATTAAGGGAGCCACCATACACTGCAGGAAAAAATAGTCATTAAAAATAGAGAATAATAATGTTATACCAACCCCTACTGGAAAGTTTCTACACTGTCCCATGTTATACAGTGTATATATTTATCAATTCCACTGTAGCTTGCTGGAGTCCTTAAAGCCTTGGAAATTATTTTGTATTCAGGCTACTGTAAAAGATATCAGTGAATGATCTCAGCCTTCAACAATACTTTCTTTTCACTCAGTGCTTTAATTTAGCAACACATTGCACATAGTTCTTTCATGTTATGCTATAAAAACGCTTACATTTTTGGATTAGCTGTGTGAACAAGGAAATACTAGAAGTAGAGTTGAGTCTAATAATCTACAATTGACATCTCACATCATGAAGGTCCTAAAGAGACTCTTGTTGGTCCATCTGAGAAAGAATACAAGCAGCTATATCCCTGCGGTTTGCTTTTAAATGTGGAATTTGAGATGAAGATGCCATCACATGCCTGCTTCAACATACCTACGGTCATTTAGACATGGCAAAGAGCTCTGTGGGGATTGTGTTCTTTGATTCTTCCATTCCACCTCATGCATGAAGCTGTTGATGCTGAAGTGGAACGCTCTTTCAATGACAGACTGCTGCACCCTAAAAGCACCAGGGAGCGTTATCACAGATCAAAAACACTTTACAGGACTTTGTTTATTGTTTTAGCTCCTCAGGATTATGTTATTTCTTTACTCTCTTCTAAGGTTCACATTTGTGTGACCATTTTTTCTATAATCTTTTTGCTACTATAACACCAGAATTTCGCCATTGTTGGACAATAAAGGGATTTTCTATTCTATTCTTTTCTATTCTATTATATTCATTCTATTCACTCCATTTTACACATTTAGCCTGACCTACTTTGTCAGAAACTCAAGAGGACTCAGGTGGAGGCATCAACAATTGCCTGGATCAAAGACTACATGACAAACAGACCACAGTCTGTTTGAAGGGCCAACTGTCTAATTGGGTGATCCGCAGCGCACAACAGCCAAAGAGTATGGCACTCAGACCATTTCTTTTTACTCTGTATATGTCTGACTTCCATTACCTGCAGATCATCTGCAGAAATTCTCAGATGAATCTGAAATCATTGGGTGCTTCAAAGATGGATGAGAAACAGAAAACAGGGAGCTGGTGAACTACTTTGTGGCAACAACTATTTGATCCTGATTTTAGATTCTCAGAGATATAGTAACAGGTGTAATCATATCAACATAATGGGAGAAGAACTGGAGGTGGCTGAGCAACAAACTCAGCAGAGCTCCTCCACTATCATCTTCTGTGGTAAAGAAGATGATAGTGGAAGCTCAAAAAGTAAAAAAAAAGAAGGCATAACTCATCTAGAACCTCTCAAAATAATTTAACAAGGTAGAGTCTTTGTAAAATGAAAAATATTTTGGACGATAGTAAGCATCAGAACACTCACTGCTGAATAGGAACATCGTGTCCTCATGCAGTTGAAGACTTATCCAGATCCAGTGCATAACAGTCTGCTGTAGCTGATCTTTCCTGCATACAGCTGTCAAAAACTATAACTGGTTGGAAAAAAGCCAATGTGTTACTACATTTAACTTCCCTTTGGACTTCAAGTATCTTTGAATTGACCCGAAGTGAAACTATATCATTTGACCCATTCTGCAAAAAAATATTTTAACAGAGGTTCAAGATCTTCATTTTCAAATATCTATTGAAATAATAGAAGAAAAAAGAAAAGGAAATGCAAAGACAAGGAAAGGGTTTAATGCTGAGTCAATACACGCTTGGTATTTGTTTTGCTTAACAATGCGGAACCAAATAAATAGATATATGGTTATATATGCAATAAATTAATATCATTGAAATGCTTTAAGCAAAACAATGCACTAATTTAAACAAACAATACTGATTGGTTATAAACACATTTTCCAGCCTTTATAGATGTAAAATCTAATGGCTTTCTTTTCCAGCTATAAAGATGACATTTAGTCTTTGAATATAAGATCAGATCAAAAGCAATTATAAATCAGAAATAATTGCTTAATGAAAAAGAATATCTAAAATGGGTATATTGAAGTGAGTGCTGTATATTTTTAAGAAGCATATTCTTGAAGATTTATTTCTATTTTAGTATTTTTTTATGCCCACAGTTCTAAGTTGCAGCTGTTTTCTTTTTTTGAAAGTGTAAATTTCATACTGAAAAAGTGTACCTCCCATTTTGCCCACAGACTGCTGGAGATTGGCACCATGACCCTGACGAATAAGCAGCTGAAGATGGATCGATGTATAGATGAGCAAAAGCAGCACTTTTATGTTGCCACTAGGTTTAACTTGACAAAACATTGTAATCTAATGGGACACATAGATTTTTAATGTTCAAACTGTGCAGGAATTAAAACCATGGCAACAAGAAATCCAATCTGCTATTTTCTTTTTACTCTCATCGATACCAACAAGATAGCCATCCTATTTGAATAATCTTTACTGGCAAAAGAATGGAAGTGTCTTTGTTGATAAATCTATAGTGGCTCTAATGTTTAAATCTAAGCTGCACCAGAATAAAGAGAAAAGTCTAAAGTTTGCATGCTGATTAAGACTTTAAATTGTTATTTTCTTAAAGTGAAAGGAAACCATCACAATTTGAAGAATTATGTAATCTTTCCCTGTAGCTACAGTACTCAGAGGAAATGGTTGTAATCCCATTCTGGCAGATTTGATTAATGTAACTGACCTGATTGTATTGTGTTCACTAGGCGTGTGATGGTATTTATGTAATATTGGCACCAAACCCATAATCACTCTCTGCCCTTACACAGATGTGAACAGTGTTTTTTCCTCTTCCATCATTTCTTCAGCTCTGTATGCCTCAGCCAGCGTTTTAGGACTTAAGTGGTTTCCACAATAGAACTGTCACATCTGATCGATCTCAGTGTGACTGGGCCCTACACACTGTCTTTGTCCTACTCTAAAATTAGATGTTCTAACTTACACTGCTTATTTATGCAACTTCCTATTTAGCATTAACAAAGAGGATGTAAAGTATTCCACTGAGAAGCAAAGGCAGAACCCGGAGCTTCAAATTCAAGCATAGAAAATCAGGATTGTAATTTCAAGCTATGCATTTCAGATTCCAGCTGCTAAAGGTCAGGATTATTTTGGGGAAACTAGATTTAGCCTTTTTCTTTACTCATCCAGAGTCCCTGCTTGATAATTCATTAGATAATCACAATGACCTTTGCTTCTGAAGACAGCACTGACTGATGGCTGGTCCATCTTAGTTTAATAAAAGCTTCTTGGAGAACTATGAAAATTAGGATTTGATTTTCTGAATATTTGACCATCATGGATTAAACTTGAATTCACCTTAATAAAACCAACAAGAGAAATAGCTTGTCTTCCTTTCTATGTAAATCTTAAGCCCTGGTTTAACAAAAATGCATAAAACATTTTTACTTTCGGATCTTATCAATTGTGACAAAACCTACATAGTATAGTGTAAACAAATTGACAAATTGACGTGAATAAAAAAAACTAAAGGGGTGCAACATCAAGCCATAATTACCATACCCAGCCAACTTAGATTGTTCCTGGACAATGGTACCAAAATATTCCCTTCTTTATAGGAAGCCCAATACACTCTCAGGGAACTCTGGATCTCTGTGTAGATGGATTATCGAGGCGAGTTGGAAAGAGAGTTACTATGGACAGATGGCAGATCCTGGAGAAACAGAGATGGCTGATCAGAGGCTGTACACCGTGGACATCAAGGCCATCTTAAACTCTGTGGATCAACATGAGGGCTGAGTGGCGAGCATGCTCCAGGTTCCACCCCAGTTTATTTTTCAATGTAACCAAAGGTGCAGTGTTTAAGTACTAAAGATCTAAGGACATGCAGGTACAATCATTTCAAAAGTATTGAGCTGTACATAGGTAAATGTTTTTTGTTCAACTGGGCATTTAATGCAGCAAATATTCTTAGAATGTGTGCACTGCTGCCTACACACTTTGTATACCTCACCCAGGGAGACTGTTCTCCCTGTCCATTTCATATCAGGAGTGTGCTGCCTTCTTTTGCCAAGAGAACACACAGCACATGGTATATTTTGAAGTTCTATGAAGATACAGGTTGGTTTTGTAGTTGTTTTTGTTCTTTGTTTCTTTGCTTTGTTACCTGTGTTTGTAAAGAAATCCTTAGACTTAGAAAACTTTTATTGTCATTTTGTATACACAGAGACAACATTTTTCATTTTGTATACAAATCGAGACTAAATTATGTACAGCTTTCATGACATTTCCATTTTTTAACTGGAGAGAATTTGTACTTTAACCAGCTTTTCGAAGCACTTTGTCATGATAGGAGTCAGTGCAACAGGCTGGTAGTCATTGAGTGAGGTGACCCAATCCATAGATTTTTGAAGAAGTCGTTTCTACGTAACCTTGGCAACCATGAAAATTATTAGGCCGTGTCCGAATGCCAGCCCTAACCAGTATATAGGGGACTATATAGTGATTATGCCATTTTAGATGTATGTACGGATGTCTAATGGATGGAAAAGTATTGGACTCAAAATTTCCCACAATGCACCATTAAAAGTAGTGAACATTCATGGTCACTAGATGAGCAGATATATCCCAGAATGCTTTGCGAGGAGAGCTCTCCTCCACTGTGACTTGTTGTCACAGTGGCCTGCTGTTGCCTACGGCCGTCGCTACCCGACAGCGGTGACTAATAACAAAGATGGCGCAGGTACCGTGTGGGGAGGCAGAGTTATATGACCAACGGGACAGGGAAGTAGTGATCAATCTGTCCGAACGTCAGTTAACTGAGTTCACAATAAAGTCCACTATATAGTCCCCGCTCTATACAGTGATTGAGAGTTTAGGGGTTTGGGCGGACATTCGGACACAGCCTTAGAGTTGTTTGAGGGAGAGATTCAGAAATAATTTAATCAGATTCAAGAGAAGAAAAATGCGATGAAAGACTGTCAAATCTAAATAATTGTTTACAGTCATGTATGACAAGAGAGCCTCCTGGGATAAAACAGAGATAGGAATTAGAAATAAATATTGTGACTTGATAATCAAGAGTGGGCGCAAATGTGTAGGGATGAAGAGGGATCTGAGATGCGACAGTGACCAAAGAAAAACTAATGGGGAATAGATCTTGGCATATCGAACTCAAATTGTGTTTTATGGGACCACCTCAGACAAGATTTAGACTTAAAGTTGTCAGGCTCAACAACAACAATAGGACCCAGTATTCAAGGCACATAGACAGTTAGATTTCTCAAAACAAAACGTTTACTAAGAGCGGAACTGAACAACGTTGGCATCTAAGGCAAGAACCTCTGCAGGAGGAGAACACAGGTTAGTTACAGTACCATGTCTGGCGAAGGATAATAATGAACATGTGAATCACTAGGTCTTATAGTTCTGTACAAGAAATACCGAAGGAAGTGGGGAAACAGTTCCAGGTTCAGTTCACAGACAGGAAGAAATCCAGCAGGAGTCCAAAGACAGGTCAGGCAAAAAGATCAAAATGGGGACTAGCGGGCTGAAAGGTCCAGAGGCAGAGCAGGTCAGGATCAGAAAAAACTCAGGAATGCTAGAGAACTCTCATCAAAGGCTTGAATAATCTGGCATGATGACTGGTCTAAAGGCTGGTTAAATAGAGACTGAAGCAGGTGGATCAGATGAGCGGTAATGACAACTGGGCGGAGATAGGCAGGTGAGTGAAATGACTAATCAGGCCAGTCATCATCGCAAAGATCATGACAAAAAATGTCTTTAGTTTTTCTGCTAGATGGATAACTGAGTTTTTAATTAGCAGTTAACAGCTGTCTGTAAGTTTCTGCTTTAGTAACATTTGATCTGACTACACAATTAGGCACAAGCTTATTCCTTTAAATGTGGACATTTGTTACACTTTAAATTATAATCTCTTATATTTTTAAAATCTTTTTTTAAACAGTAAAAGTTTGTTTTATTTTTCTTAATGTCCTAATATCCAGAAACTGTGAAGATTATCAGCATTTCAAAAGAAATTGTAGATTTTAGAAAGCTTTTAACAAAAAAGTAAGAACAGAATGATTTGTGTTTTTTTGTTTTGTTTTTATTTTACACTGCTTGTTGGCAGTAAATCTTTTACTATTGGGTAGCCTATTTATTTCCCTTTAAGCCTATAAATTATGTTCACTAGTCGAGCTACAGAGCTGAGTATGTGAACAGTACTTAAAAAAACAAACATGCCAACACCATATAAAAATCTATTCATTGTACGTACTTGAAGAGGCAGGCTACAGGGGAACGGAGAGAGGCATTGATCTTCTGTCCGACTCCGGCGGCCATTTGGTTGACAAAGCGACCATGTATGCATATACTCACATCTAAGGGCATTGCAGAATAACCAACATGGTTTATGGCTGTGAGAAGAACCTAGAGCTCTCACAAAATCCCCTGAGCAAATACCAAGCACATCTTAATGGAGACAGTGTAATTAATGGTTGAGAGTAAATAATTCTGTCCATAATGTTGATTTGTAATGCAGTTTAATGTGGTTCTGCACTAAAAACACTCGATAAGCTTAGTAGGTCAGGGGTTTCCTCAGGGCTGAACCACAGGGCACTAGGAGCTGCTATATTACTCTCTTCTGACTTCCTCCTGCCATGCTGTGAGCTGCTTTTAGTTGTTTGTGCTTACTTCTTCATGTTAATGTACATTTGGAAGGGGAAGGGGAGACATTTTCCAAGAGATTACTGGGTCATTAAAAACAAAAACATACATATGCATGCCCTTTATGGATATGTGGGGATAAATAATGATAAAATATTAGCTAACAATTTACCTTCTGCACGAAAACAAGTGTACAAGAGTAAATTCATTGTATAGTAATATCTCCAGATAACATCTTCCATAATCAGACAACTTTAATAAACATGATGTGTAAGTTACCCAAAAGAAAATATTGGTCATTTATGTTTTATTCAAAATAGGTTAAGTTATAATGGACTTGTATCTGTACTTGTTCTGTTAGATTGCAGTGCTGCATTTGATACAGTTGATCATAATAATCTTTTAGAAAGACTTGAATATTTTTTAGGATTAAAGCAACAGCACTAGACTGGTTTAAATCATATCTATTTGATCGGTTTCAGTTTGTTCACGTTAATGACAAATCTTACTCATGCTCAAAGGTTACCTGTGGACTACCACAGGGATCAGTGTTAGGACCAATTCTCTTTACTATATGTATGCTCCCAACTGGTAGAATTATTAGACAGCATGGGATTAATTTCCACTGTTATGCTGATGATACTCAGCTATATCTGTCTATAAATCCAGATTAGGCTAACTCATTAGTACATAGATCACAGGCATGTCATAAAAATCTGGACGACTCTTAACTTTCTGTATCTGAATGCAGACAAAACAGAAGTTATAGTCTTTGGACCAGAGTCTTTGAAAAAGACGATGATTAGTGGGGTTTTGCATAACAGACATCATTTATCTGTAGTTTATTTGGTAACAGAACAAAATTACCCAACAGGACTGCTTAA
Organism: Cyprinodon variegatus; assembly: GCF_000732505.1. Classification (NCBI taxonomy): domain Eukaryota; kingdom Metazoa; phylum Chordata; class Actinopteri; order Cyprinodontiformes; family Cyprinodontidae; genus Cyprinodon; species Cyprinodon variegatus. The sequence continues at coordinate 166,354 of NW_015150507.1, forward strand.
TCTGTAGAAATACCTAAGCTTAATGTTGACTAACCCTGAAAGCCCTTAGCCTCGTGAGACCATCCTGATCTTGCGAGCTTTCAAGATTTCGCTCGCTAATCAGTCTGGAGACTTTCCGTTGAAGAAAATTTGGAGCCGTTCACCAAACGAACGTCCAATCAGCGTTGGCTTTGAGGCAGGTTGAGGTGTGACGCAACGAGAAGCGCGACAGTTCAGTCTAAAGAACATGGTGGCTTCAGCTGATGACACTAGTGTTAGCGTGGCTATCGAGCAAGTTTTATCGGAATTACAGAGTATTTCTTCACTGAAAGAAAAGCAAAACACTGCTCTGGAGGCTTTTCTCAGAGGAAAAGAGGTTTTTGCTCTTCTCCCGACTGGTTTCGGCAAGAGTAGCCTGGCATGTGGTTGTGTTGTCGTCGTCGCTCTGTTAGTACGTCATATGCTTCGTTGATCTGATTGGTTTATTTGGCCCGTCTATTACCAACATAGGCCAATCAGCTAACCAGTATTTTCGCCCCTTCCCAAAATTACTGCAACGGAAGGTTTCCAGATGGATATGCGGAGCAAATCCATCTGGCGGAGTCAGGTTAGAAAGCCCTTAGTCCATACCTCTACTTTCCATGTTAAGCAAAAGCTGTAAATTATTATGTTTAGCATACGTGGTTATAGTAACTAGCGAAACCAAAATCAAAGTTGGATTTGAAAAAGTATGTTTCAGCCATAATCAGGTTTTTTTTTTTTTTTTTTATTCCACTATTGTTAAATAAATTTAGATTTGCATAAGAATCCTGCCTGACCCATAAATTGTTGGGATCCTCAGGCTGGCCCACCAGAGGGCGCTGAGGATCCTCTTCTGCTCTTTGTTGTTTTCTTTCAGGACTGGAGTTACTGTTGGGATCTGGAGATTACCTTCTGTCTCCAGCAGAGTGCGCTGTGGGTCTCCTAGGGCTGGAGTCTTCCAGCACACCTGTTATGCATCTTCTCATCAGGAGATTTCCCCTTTATAAGCTCCTGCCAGACCTTGCTTCCACGCCGCAGTGTTGATCTTAGTTTGGTTAGCAACCTGAGCCTCTATTACTGGAAGAATCTTACGGTAGTTGTCTCTAGTGTGAGATCAGATTCTAATCTCTCCTTTGTCTGTGCCTCACAGGAAACCTGTCGCTAGTCTGAAGCTCTGGGTGAGCTGCCTCACTGGTAACCTGTCTCTAGCCTAAAGCTCTGGGGGAGCTTAACCTGCTAATCAGCTCTGGTGAGCCAACCTGAAGATTCCTATGTGGAATTAACCTGAAGACTCCTATGTGGAGTTTACCTGATGATTCCTAAGTGGAGTTAACCTAAACATTTCCTATGTGGATATCCCCTGCTGTTCTCAGTGAAGAGCTGGAAGCTCAGATCAAGGTCAGCAATGCTAAGTCTGAAGCTAGATGCTTTAGCTCCTCATGAACTCTGCTAACCAACAGTCTCTGGTCCCAGTCAAGACTTCTGTGAACCAGCCCAAACCAGTTCCAGATCAGTCCATATTCGTGTGTTTTTGTGAAACCTTAATAAACTCTGTTGAACTTTTATCCAGCCTCCGTGTGTGTTCTGCATTTTGGGCTAGCTCAGATACCCATCATGACATAAATTACGTTTTTATCTGAGAAAATACAGTCGCCAAAAAATTGTGCTAATGTCCTGCCAACATTACAACAGTAAATAAAGCCTAAATAATCTGACCAAAAATAAAATTCTTCTACTTGCTGAAATTTGCCTTTGTAATCGTCGCAGATTACAAATATTATTTTTTTTTTTTCAAACTAAGAAATAAACAGATTTTAACACATACCCCTAAGTGATGTGTTAGTCGAATGGCAAATGCTGCTGGATACATCGTCCAAAAGTTTGACAATCAGCCCGAAAATTGAAGGACATAGCATCTTTTTTTTTTTTTTTTAAATAGATCAGTGTGCTAATTTTACTCAGCGGGAAAAATAATACGGGCCCGAAACACACCCAAAACATTTTTCACCTTGATTGCTTCAAAGGTTGACTCTTTTCTGTCAGTATGCTGAGAAAGGAATTGCATTTTAGAAAGACAATGAATGCAAAGCAATTATTTGCTGAAAGAATGCATCTCCACAGGATTCGCAGAAAAAAATGAGACACAAGTTGGTTTTTGAATAAAACTTTTTATCTAAGCTTCTCAATTTTGCACACATTACACGTTTTGACAATTTTGCCTTAGTTTCAAGTGGAAAATAAAGAAAAGTCCGGTCAGCAAGAATAACCACTGGGTCATTACAGTATTTATACCTATAATTAATACAATCGTGGTGATTTAACAAATTTAGCATTAATCAGTAAAAAAATAAAGACAATAGTTTTCATTGCGATCACCAAGTCCGGGAGCGTCCATTTTTGCCCAAATATAGTAACACCTCACTCCTGACATCTTCCGGCAGTGGCAGTATGCCTAGCGCCATTCTCCCCGCTTTACAAGCAAAATCAATGGGAACTACTAGACACATCTTCAACAATTGTTTAGGATTTCCAGAGGACTTCACCATTGAAATTCACCAGATCTATAGTTAAACTGACAATGCCCACATGCATGGCAGTTGGATGTTATAATACATTGGGTAAAAGTGGAAAAGAAATTAGTTATTTCACCTTTCCAATCCACAGGTTCGTCAGTGGATTGCCAACTTGAAGAGCGAGGATTTGCCATTGAACTTCTGGCCAGAGAAAATGCATGTCATTAATCCGTTACTCTCTGCTGTGCATAGTGCACTGGTCGTCGCCATCGTGGATAATAGTGCGTTGTGACACACACCAGATACAGCACTGGGACTTGCTCAACAGCCAATACAGCACCGTGATGTCACAAACCGGTAGGTGGCAGTAGTTCTCTTTGACAAACATGGATGCCTCCAGTAAAGCACATTCAAATTAAATTAATCTTGATTAAAAACACTAATCATTTATTTAAATTCATGTAAAAATGTCATACTTAAAGTACTTTCAGAAGTTTGCATTCTGAATGTGACCGAACTTTTCCTTTAAAGGTATAGAAAAAATATCACCGTTTCAGTTTTTAGTCATATCCACTCAATATTCTAATTTGCCACTTTCACCCACCTGACATTACCATCATATAGCTCAACGGTTTTCAATATTTATGATATACACGCCAAAAACAAACACTTGGTATGTAACACTAACTTTTTCTGTCTTTTTTAAAATCCTTACTAGCTCATTGCTTATAGTACAGCATTAGAGGAATAATTTTATGTTTAAGAACATCCTGTTTCTGTCATTTAATATGATCCCTCCTCATTGCACACAATAAAATAAGCAAATAGAAATGGGTTACTGTTCTTTACATCACAATGTACAGACCATTTACCATGTATCTGGATGCAAAACTTTCACAAGAAAATCTTTTCTTCAAATTTTTTTACTTAGTGGTGCATACTATGTAGATCGGTCTCAATTTTCACAAATACAAATATGTGATTAATACATGCACAGGACAAGATCCACATATGCACAGAACGATTCACACAAGCACAAAAAAATTTACACACACAAAAGGACAAGATTCACAGACGCACAGAAGATTCATGCAAGCACAAAAGATCCACACATGCACGGAACAAGATTCACGTATTTCTGGTCCATAAACAATAATTAGTTTTTAAACCTCACTGCATTTGTGTGTAGATTTTTGAGACTCCCTAACAGTGAAGTTTAAAGACCACTGGAACTTTGTTATTTAATTAATAAATCTTTATGGACCAGAAATACTTTGGTGAATCTTTGGCTGTGTGGATCTTGTGTGCTTGTGTCAATCGTGCTGTGCGTCTGTGGATATTGTCCTTTTTGTGGGTGGACTTTTTTGTGCTTGTCTAAAATATTCTGTGCATGTGTGCATCTTGTCTTGAGCATGTATGAATCACATATGCGTATTTATGAAAATTCAGACCAATCTACCTCCATACTTACTGCCATATGAAAACAAAATCTGTGCAATTATAGCACTTGAGAGTTACATTCACTTTTAAAGATACACTAAATACATCATCTTTAAGGAGTGTTTTTTAGTGGTGAGAGTGAACTTTCATCTGAATATCACTGATTGGGCACAAAATCATGCATGCAATATATAGTACTACATATATGAATGTAGTACCACATGTACTGCATAAACAGCAAATCACAGATAAGCAGCGACATTATACTTTAGATTCACTAGTTTTTCTCAGTTTGTATTAAGTCAAAAATGTTTAAAAAATTAATAAAGGTTTTCATTAGTCCAAAAACATAAACAAGGTTCGAAAAGTTCACTTAATGCCAAACCTAACTGATGCAAAATGTATATTACATTTATATACTTTTTTTTTTTGGCATCGATTATTTCAAAGCTTTGTTACTTTTTTACAATCACAAAGTCTTTTGGAAAATGAAAGCACCCGTCTTCAGTGAGGCTCCCATATAGTGACAATATTTAACTCTTAACATAAATTGCAATGCCTAAGTCCTCTTGTTCTCATAAATCCTGAGAACGAAATATACAGTTGTTCTTGCTGCAATATATATTCATAAAGCCACTGAGTACCATAGGGATGGGTGATCAGTGGCAACTTCACACAATAAATCCTTACAGTGACAGCAGCAGCAGCAGGTTAAATGATGGACGGCGTGTCCTCCACAAGGTATGTATTTAGAGGAAATGCTGGCCAGTCACATTGAATTTTAATTGCTAAAAAATAATTCCTGCACTCCAACAACTATATATATTACATCAAGCATGGAAATATTATAATGGTCTCCTTTTTCTCATTTTAGCAGTAAACATGATTATCTATATGGGTGTTTTTGCATATGTCTCTCACTTAGACCATATTGGTTCTGATCTTTAGAATAGTGAGAGTTTTAGTGATAAGAAAAAAATGTGGTATGCTGTCTTTAGACGCTAGTTTCATCTCCGTCCTGCCGACATACGCTGAACTGCACCCGATCCCCCAAACTGATGTCTTCAGTTGCGCTGCACCTCCTGGTGCCACCTCTTTGAGGTGTAAAGGTGAACTGTCGAGCTTGTCGACTCTTAGAAGATCTGCCTTTGCCCATTCCGTTGCTGTAGGAGACAACTAGTCTGCGGTTCTCCTCAGGTGCAGCTGAACAGGGTGGGTGGCGGCTAGCCTGGTTGAGCTGCGGTGAGTCAGTGCTTGGGTTGCTGACACTGTTTTCCTGCAGGTCCGGTAGGTTTGCAGTAACTATACTGCCACTCTTCACGTGCGGTGTCTGGCTGTGGGTGTGGCGGTATTCCTCATAAATATCCTTTCCCTGTTTCCACCTTTTCCACTTTTTCACCATCTCTGACTGCACCTGAGCGACAAATGGAGCAGGAAAGCAAATAGCAGCACAGATGATTAAAAACTACATAAAGCATGTCATTAGATGTAGGCTATTTGCCAAGACTCCATTCAAAAGCTTAAATTTGTATATGGCTATTGTTGTTGAGCCTCCGCTTTCAAGATCAACATGAAATAGGATTTAGATGTCATAAACTAAGTACAAAATATAGCAGTGACTTTCGCAAAAAAGGTTACCTGTATGTAGGTATAAAGGATAGTATCAATGGCAAATACCAAAGTAAAGTTTCTATAATAAGAACGAAAAAGCATCTTACCTCTTTGTTGACAAAGCAATATAAGATGGCAACCAGCAGGCCCTGAAATGAAAGTTGGACATTTTCCTTTAACAAATACAGTTCTATATAAAATTAAACAAATAAAAAGAAATCTCTAAGATGCACATTGCAAATCCTTTCCCAATCTGCTACACTGAACAAAAAACTACTCATAAGATTCACTTCAAAAATATATTCGATTTGCACACAAATGATTTAAGTAAAATTGAATGCTGCAATATCAAGTAACATTCACTTGCCAGTATCAAGTGAATTTTACTTTCCATAAGACATAACAGTTGTGAAGATACATCCAAGGTGTAAGTTAAATTTAAAGTGTACTTGTTTTTTATAAGCACAAATAGCATTTTGCTGTAAATTTTAAGGCAACACATAGAGAAACAGGACAATCATTCACACACACACTCACACCTAAGGAGAACTTAGAGAAGCCAATTAACCTTACAGTCATGTTTTTGGACTGTAGGAGGAAGCCGGAATACCCGGAGAGAACCCATGCATGTACAGGGAGAACATGCAAACTACATGCAGATAGACCCATTGCCAAGAATCAAACCCGTAACCTTTTTGATGCAAGGCAGCAGTCCTACCCACTGCCCCATGAAGCAGCCCTCTAACTGGCTAACTTCCAAATATGCAATCAAAATTTGCAACTCTCTGAAACTAACAGTTTCAACATTCGTTACAGAAATATACAGTATGTTAAATCAAGAATATTTAACTTACACAAACATGCTCAAAACAAGTTCTGGGAGAGGGTCAGTACGGAAACAGCCACTTAAACTTTGAGCAGGGGCGTAAAGATGATGTATGTTTTTATTTAAATTTTAAAAAAGCATGTACAAATATATAATTAATAGTAAAAATTCATTATATTGTTCTGCATTAGGATTTGTACCGAAAAGAAGATAAGGTTGGTATGACTTGTAAACAACAAATAAACAAAAAGTATTTCATATGCACCATATCCAACACAGATCTGGTAATATAGTCACTACTTAAATATGCGATAAAAAAACCATACACACTGAAACTGTGAAATTTCAACATTTAAACTAGTCATCCAGACTAGTAAACTTTTAAGAATTCAATTAATTAACATTAATGAAACAAAATTTAGATTCTGTGTGTAATCCTGTAACATCTGGACTCGGAGCAGAATCAGTCCTGCTGTGAGCTACAGCATGCTAAAAAAATGCAACATTTTTAGAGAAAAGTTTGTGTAAACATACTCTTTTCTAAAAAATAAATGCATTACAAATAGGTTTAATTTTACTTCAGAAACTCTAGTTTTTACTGAATCTTAAAATACAGAGTAGAAATTATGACAAATACTCTAATACAGTTTACTGCACAAAAAGGCACTTTTTTCAGTGTACTGTGACCACTGCAACCATCTGTCTTATTCCACACCATAACTCACTCCTAACTTCATTCAACCAAACCTTAATGAGGAGCCATTTTGTTTAAGTAAGTTAATCAAGAATTAATCAGCTATAGAACATCAGTTTAGGAACATTAGACCCCAACTATTACAGTCATAACTACAGACTGGCAAGGGGTGTTTGCCTGTGAAACAAAGTCACTTGAAAATTTTATATAACCCACTATGGATATTACATACTGTAGTTAATTGTTAAAATCCTCTTATACACTAAAAGACATAGTGACAATTGTAAACGTGAGTTTAAAATGTAAAGGCTTAGTGCGATCAAAAAAAAAAAACTGAAGCTAAGTAAAAGTTAAAATTAAAATACTGCATTTGTATTGTTAAAATACTGCATTTGTTAAAAAAAATGTTGTATGTGGGACCAATTTTCAGACCTGGAAGGAGTTAAACAGAAGGTCACAGAAGAGGCGAATAAGGCGAAGCATGGAGCCTTTTGGGACAGACTCATCAATGACGAAGGTGAAGAGGATAGCGTGAATGCCAAGCAGTGGGATGAGAGTCAGTGTGGATTTTGCCAGCCTGCCAAAGAAGAAGAAAAAGATGAAGACCTTTAAGTATGACACATACCAAAACAATCAGCCCTTGCTTAAACTTAACTGTCTAAATAGATTTTCTCAGCAGATTTTTTTTTTGTCTAAAATGAAAATTGTAAGCCAAGTTGCTTTTTAAAAAATAAATTAATCAAGCTTTACAAACAAGATATGAAACACGCAACTTTAACTGTAATGACCCAACAGTGGGGTTCCTTAAAAGTGTTTTCTTTAAAAACAAAGTTTTGCAAAACCTTTTTAGCTAATGCATTTTTTTTTTTTTGTTGGTTTCAACCTGGGGTCTGAGACCAGGATAAATTAATATAACATAATTCAACCACTCTTTAATCAGGGGAGTTATGTTTGCTTTCATTAAAATCCCTAAAGAGATTAAGAATCTCTGTCTCTGTGGGGATTCAGCAAGCAGAGAGCTGCTCTTACTGTAATTCAATGAAATATTTCTACTAAGGTAGCCAGAGTAATAGTCAGCCATTTTGACAGGAATTTTACTTTGGAAACAAAATTTTCAAAACCTATCTTACAAATGAAAAATAAATATAAACTAAGAGGATAAACTAAAAGAGGACTAAAAAGCTTCACTGGGACAATTGAGTCGAGCATCCTGCTACCACAAAAATCCACCTTAAGTTCAGAGTCCGTCCAAAACAATCATGACTCTCTACCAGAGCTGCTTTTTGTCCGTAAGACCTGAGGTGGTAACACATTCTTAATGCAACTTTCTGTTACCTTAAGCCAAAAACCTGGAAGTTACAGTACATCTCTAGGACTCCTGAAAAGAAGTGGCAACCCTGCACTGTAGCAAAAGTAAACAATCTCCATTTGTGTAGATAGAAAAGTCCACCTTTTGAGAAAGTTTGCATCACAGAGCATCAGTAACTGCTGTATTTTGACTGGGAAAATCATTTAACACATCTCAAATTAACTTAACAATTGGGTCCAAAGTAATGCTTTGGGAATTACTGTGTCTATATACCGTCTTCTTCTTCCTTATTTGTTCAACAATTGTAAAATTTTCTTCCTTTGTACCATTATTGATAAATTTTTTTTTTACAAGAAGGTAATTATCTTACCTGAATTTGTAGTCAGTGTATCGCATTTGGTGTGCTCTAAGTTTAGACATCAGGATTTTAATTATTCGGATGAAGATAAAGAAGTTAATCTGAAAAATTATGAAAGGCAAACAAATATTTAGAAAATAACATTTTCAAACTAAGATGAGACAGTCATTAACAAAGCAAATGGGGTCAATTAGCAGACAGTAAAATTAATGTAAAGCTTTGATTTTTAAGAAGGCAATTTTTTTTTTATATCTCTGCCATGAAAGTTGTTAATGTGAGACCTACATATGGTGATCAAAAGAAGGAACTTTTCTGAAAACAGCTGAAAAGACTCAGAGAAAAACTACGATTAGAAAATTTTTATTGACATGAAAGAAAGAAATTATTTGGCGCTCGGGCCCCGGCAGACAACTCTGATGCTGTGAATCCACATCCGTTTGGATGACTGACCTTGGAAAAAGATTACAATTGTCTTCCCACCGGGGCTCGGACACTGGTGGTGGAATAAGCCTAAGAGTGACAGAGGTGGGTGAAAGTTCACTGGTGTAAAGGAGGGAAGCTAGGCTAGTAGCTAAATGAAGGGGATCTTCAAAAATGATTAGCTTCGGAGGAGGTGTGGTCCCGATGTTGATCGAAGCTTGATCGATCAAGCAGGTCTCCAGGTGAGGCTGAGAAGAGTCTTCCAGATTGAATTGTTGCTTAAACTTGATTAAGAAAACTCATGTTTATAGGAGCCCCAAATTTAGTAACAGATATGTCGTAGGTCAATGCTAGGGTACTTACAGGTAAAGCATCCAAATATATGAATGTGTGTATTTCAGCAGTGGAGCAGCACTAGGGATGTTTTAAGAAGACATGGGAAGAAATTGACTATTTTACTCCGAGGCTGGTCCTACTGGGCTCATGTTATGCTAAATCTGTATTGGTTCTTATCATTTACTATTAAGTTAAATAAAAATGCAGATCACAAACTGTTTTTAGAGGAGTTAGCATTATGTAAACTAAATCTTTACAAAAGCAGGCTTAAACTGTATTATCATAAACATAAACATTTAAAAGTTTTAAATAATGTGAACTATCATATTAATATTTGGGAATTATTTTTGAAAAGTAGGTATTTATAAAACATTGTTAAAAGTTTGATGTAAATGCTTTACATAAAGTTTCACATTACGTCATACAGTCTTATATTCATACAGTAGCATATGGATTGTGTGATCATGTTTACACAGTAGTCCCTTCAATTGCTTAATTGCTGTTAAGAGTTTATGAATCTTAAAGGGAAGATTTAATCTCAGAAAACTAACAGGTGTCTGACATATATTTATTTCCATAGACGGCCTTTCCACTGTTTTTCCTGCATATACTGTCAGTAATGTCATGATTTAGTTTCTGCATCATAAATGGAGGGATGAGTCATTGTGTCAAATAGACGTGGGTTTTGTTGTTGTAAACAGTAAACAGATTGTTTGGTAATCAAAATATACCCTTTTTAAAATGCCAACTAGACGATCCTCTGGGCAGCATATAACTTTGCTAAAACTAGTTGACATTTACCCAGTTAAATAAAATAAATAAGAATAGCCATGTAAAATAAAGTTTTGATGGTCTAGTTATTTTCCAGCAGATGAAAATGAACCTAATTTGTAATTAATGTTTGCAACATTTTAAAAAAATTGATAAAAATACAATGTGAATAACATGTAGCCATTACTTGTCCTGTTTCTGGGTAATAAAATGTAAGGTAATATAAGGACCACATATTCTTGGAGCCGTCATATATTTTGGCTGAAGGAGAGGCTGGTAAGGATTCTCCTCACCAGTTTCTTCATCTAACTCTAACTTCAGGACTAATACCTAAACCTAATATCCCTCATTCCCAAACCTAATATTGAAGTTGACATGAAATATTCTCTTGAAACATCACTCCTGCGGTCATCTTTTCATTGTAACTGGCTACATGATAAAAGAGTAAAAAAGCGATTAAGACCAGACATTTCATCATCCTAGCTTCTACTCGCCAGCTTCTGCTCTACCGACATTGAGCTCTTGACTGTTAACTGCAGACCTTTCCATCTGCTTTGGGAGTTTACTTTTGTTAGCATCAATGCTGTGTATGTGCCTCCCAGCGCTAATACAACAGAGGTCATAAATGTTTTTTACCAGGCTATCTCTGAGCTTCAATCTGCACACACAGATGGCGTTTTTATCCTTGCTGGGGATTTTAACCAGGCAAATTTGAAGACCGTTCTCCCTCATTTTAACAAACATGTGGACTTTGCAACTAGGGGACAGAAGAATCTAGACTTGGTTTACTCTAACATGAAAGATGCATTCAGAGCAGCCCCCAACTTGGCTTCTCATGACCTTTCACAGAAGCATCCTTAAAGAGCGTTGTGACCAGCTGTCTCAGTGTGTGGTGTGGATGCTGCAGCGTCTCAGACTGGAAGAACATCAGGAGAGTGGTGAGGACAGCAGAGCGGTCAATCAGGGCTTCTCTTCCCTCCATTTAGGACATTTCATCCCAGCGCTGCATGTCCTTAGCCTGTAACATCATCAGTGACCGTTCACACCCCCAACATGGACTCAGACTTAAACAACTTTTCTCCATGCCGCCCTCTGGGAAGAGGCTTCACAGCATTTGCTGCAGGACCAGAAGGTTCTAGAACAACTTTTTCCCCGCTGCCATAAGACTGTTCAACTAAACTGGACTCTGCATCACACTTGCATCATTATTCTGCACTACCCATGTAGCTAAATCTTTTATAATCCTTTTAAATAGAACAAAACTCAATGCTCCACTGCATTTTTCACCAGATTCATTTTGCTCACACTAAACCTTTCCACTTTTGCAGCATTAAATTGGTTTCCTTTCTCCTACAGTTTTCGTTCTGATCACTGCTGTACTTTATAAATGGTAATGTTCATTTCATTTCACTGTTGTAAGAAGGAAGCAAAGCAGTTTTGTTTTGTATACAGTGTGTATACAAAATGACAATAAAGTTTTTCTAAGTCAAAGTCCAAAATAGGACAAGTTATGATAATATATAGGGAGTATTTTAAAGATAAGCACATGGGGCACGGCTTAAGTTCACCAGTCGACCACCATGAGATGAGTGCGATGGCATGTGACGTCTCTTTAGGCTGCAGCCATACGCGCTTGGAAATTTTTGACTAAGGCCAGCTTCACTGCATCATCCAATAGGAGGATATTGTATCTGCTGTTTGCCTATTTCAACATGGAGGACCTTGATTTTACTGAGTGAGTCACAGTCCTTCATTTATTATTGAAGCCAAATAACTACCCCGGCATCCTGGAGTCCATCAGATCCTCCAGGGAAGCTCCCTCTTCAGGGAGCTCAGGAACAAAGCTGGATCAGGGTCACCTCCCATGGTGCTTCTGTCTGACCAGTAATCAAAACTGTTATTCTGCTTTGGGGGAGTGTCAACTAAAAAACAGAGGGGGTGCAGTGGAACTTAGATAGGAGTCCTTCTAAAGGCTTAATAAAAAAGGCTATTTTTAAATTGAACAATAAACCTCCAAAGAGCATTCCTAACTTCATCCTATTTATTTGATTAAAATAGCGTAGTCTTCCCTGAACTCACCCTACATCCAGATTACATTCAGTCCCTGACTGGTTGACGTGAGCCAAATCAACAGATAATGTTAGATTTTGAAATTTGGTTTGTATTAATTACAAATCACATCGTTTACATTGCTAGAAATGCCTCCTTTATATTGTTTCATTCCTGGGGGTGCCTCTACATAGGAATAGCATATAAATCCCTTGTTCTGGTTGTGTCATTCACATTTGGTGTGAACTGCTTTAAGAACTTGGAAAATAAAGTGACAGCTTTTAAATTACCGAATAGCATTGAAATAAATGTGCCAACAAAGCAGCTATGTTGAAACACTTACATTATTCAAATTTGAATATGACAGGAAAGACTTCTAACTCTAGGTAGTGTAGTGCATTTTACATAACCTCCATCAGAGATTTTCAATATTGATTTTAGTAGATGTTCTTGTTTAAGCTGGTAAAGGGGAGTAGGTACAACGAACAGAGAGACAAAGTGAGAAAAAAAAAACAACCTACCAGATAAGCAAACAATATGGGAGAACGGATAATCCACCAATATCCCATGTTAATATTCCTCTCCCAGCACCTAGGTATAAACACATGAACATATTACAGTGCAGTTTGTGGTGAATCTGCAAACATTTCATCCTCTACAGAATTAATAACCATCTGTCACTGAAAGATTAACATCAAAATATCTTCACATCACGTGTACTTACTCCTCGTTCTCATAGAGATATTTCACTGTGATCCATGGCAACACAAATATGAGAGGTGCACCTATAAAACAGTAAGGTCATCTTTATTAGCTTCTTTATTACAGAGACATTTACCATTTAAAAATATCAGCAATCCATTATATGGAAACTTTATAAGATCCAATTTCAATGCAAAAAATAGATATTTTTTTATCTTACTTAAAAACTATAACTACACTCAAGCGTCTAAAGGAATAAATAATGATGTTCCAATTAACCAGTTAAAATATGTTACCCAATTAACATTACAATCTTTAAAATAGTAGCTCCTAAAGCACAGAAATATAGAACATAGAACTAAATAATATCTCTGTAAGAGAAATGGATGCTGAACTGAAGCCTGAAAATACATATTTCCACCCGAACACCTTTGAAAGTGCAGTTTTGATGTTGGAGTGTTGTGGTAGTGTATGTTGGGTGTAAATTCCTGAATATAAATGTGGAAATATTGTTTTATTATTAAAGAGGCTATAAAATCTAAACAGTAAAGAACAAAATTATTACTTTGTTAACTTATTCGACTTGTCATTTACATACAGCATCCTAGATTGCATCAAACTCTAGCTTTGGAAGTTTTTACCAGACTAAACATAAATTGATGTTAAACCTTTGACTGCAAAGACATCTCTCAGCTGACCTTGTTTACTTTCTTCTATTCTGAAGTATGCCTAATCTTTTTTTTTATTATTTATTTATTTGTCTTTGTATGAGAACTTTCTAAATATTAATGAAGATAGCTTTGCTCAAGACAGCTTCTTTCATGTTTTTGTAGGTAAATACAAAATAAATAGGGAGTAAAATATCTGGTTTAGGTTTATTTGCAAAAACAACAATAAAAAAAAAGAATCCAAAACAAATCCAGTGTTTATCAACTTTGTACTTGAAAATTTGAGATCTTCCCATTTTTAAGAAAAACAACCAATAACTCTGCAGCTTAAATAAATAATAAAGGAGAGCTTGGGCAAACCTTTCGAATTCATCATTGCACTCCAAGTCTTGGTTGTTCCTTCAGAGAGTGGGAGACTGAACTATTAATATCCTTATACATTATAATTAATCACTTAAGATACTTTAAGGATTTAATTGTAAGCTTTTATCTTTAATAAATAAATTATAGTTTATTGAGTGAAGAAAAAAACTAATATTGTTGTGGATAGACCAATCCTTAATGAATCCTAAATGGTTTTCACCCATCTGTCCCAAAGCAGTTTTAAATTGAATGGAAAAAATAAGGGTGAATAATTTGTAATCTACATTCAATAAAGTTCTTAGCCTCAGATTATCGATATACTTTTATCCTTTCCTGGTTTAGGTAATTATGTAATTACTCCATGTTTCATAGATGGCATTAAATAATATTTTTCAATACACTCTTTTAAGGATTTTAAGTATTTTCAGTCTTTCCAGAAAAGCTTATGAAAATTGGAAGTCAGACCATCTTGATGAGGTGATTTGCCTTCTGACATTTGTTTAACAGCAAAATCTAATTATTCTATTTGTGTTTCAGAGTCGCATAATGTTTTGAATTTGAAGTTAATTCTAGGAATTTTGGGTTAAATACTTTCCAAAAAGGACATTAAAGATGTGACTAGAGTAGACTGAGTTCATAGAGAGAGCTCTCTGATTTCTCTGAATCGGATCACAAGGAGACACAAAAGTTAAGAAACTCTGAGAATGATATTAGAGCTTGTTGAGAACTTTTCTAAAGCTTGAAAGGAGTGTTAATGGAGAGCTCTTCCTTTGCTCTGTCAGAGCATGAACTGAAGCTGGGATGAGAGTTACTCAGTTCATAGAGAGAGCTCTCAGATTTCTCTGAATCAGATCACAAGGAGACACAAAAGTAAAGAAAGTCTCACAAAATATTTGATCTTGCTGAGAACTTTAGTACGTTAAATTGAGCTTTAGTACGTTTAGGAGAAATAAACCTTAGTCTGATTTTGGTGTCACATATCTCATAGCTGTCTAGGAGAAGTAAATGAAACATTTTGGAGATTTAATTTCAGATTTTTCCTTCCCTCTTGGTTTACTTAAACTTAGAGTTAATTAGCACATAATCAGATCGCAGATCTAATCGGTTTTGGTGTCTCTACTGCAGCGTTTGATCAGAGAGACATTTCTTCTAGACAAGTGTCTGTTTCCCTTTACAATAAATTATTTCATTAACATTTTAGTAATTTGGCATTTCCTGCCTTGTAGAGAATATATGATAAAATTAATCCCAATTATATGATAAAGGCTTCTGTCAATTAACTCATCTGGCAGCACGTCAAAGAAGACCATTTATATAATAATAATGTAGCTACTCAAATAATTTGTTAATAACAAGACAAGAGTTCATTACACTTCTTCTTCTGTGGGATTATCCAGAGTTTAGGGTCAGGAAAAAAGTTAATTA
This sequence comes from Cyprinodon variegatus, assembly GCF_000732505.1. Classification (NCBI taxonomy): domain Eukaryota; kingdom Metazoa; phylum Chordata; class Actinopteri; order Cyprinodontiformes; family Cyprinodontidae; genus Cyprinodon; species Cyprinodon variegatus. The sequence goes on from NW_015150507.1 coordinate 181,839, forward strand.
TAAATAAGCTACACACTATTAATGATGAGTTAAATAAAAAAAAAAGCTGGAGAACTAATTACAGTATGAACAGTTCTAATTACTGCTTTAGTACACATGACCTTATAGAATAATGAAAATACATTTCATTTAAGGTGTAAAAGCATTAAGTAAAAATAATACTGTTTAAATATAAAAATATAACAGAGTCACAGTTAACTTAATGTAATGATTTATTTCTGTTTATGAAATTCAGCTGTGGATACTCTGTCTAAAGAAAGGAATAACATTTTCTGTCAAAAATAATGAGTACTGACTCATTGGAGGGCTGTATCCTTACATCAGTTAACATAAGTAGGTTAACTGATGTTTAGTTGCCAATGTTTCAGTAAACTGACTGAGAGAGAAGGGGTAGAATGTATAAGGCTTAGTCTCTGCCTAAATTGACTGTTGTCATTTCTCTCCTTATTGCCATTCCTTTTACCTCTCACTCTCTGAGTATTTACCCTAGACAGTTATTAAAGGGGAACAGCGTTTTTTTTTTTACATTGGGTCCTTGATTTTACGTTATTACATCATGTTCTACTCACGCATATAAATTTTGTGTCATTTGGAGCCGTTCTGAAGATATTCCGTTAGGTTATATCCAAGTAACGTCTTCCTATGGGCGATTATTATGTTATTGTTACAGCAAACCTAAAGGATCTCGCTGTGGCAGCTCACTAGTAAGCTAACCTGCAAAAGGGCTTCAGGCTAAGTGGTTGTGCAGGTGGGCTCAGAGGTGTCAGAAAAACTAACATCATTCAAGTGAAAATACAGATAAATGTGTAAAACAAAAAAACTGGTAAAAGTAAACATAGTGACTGAACCATTTCACGATATTTAAGTAAAAAACAGTTTCTAGCTTCCTGTTTCAAAGTGGTATAACAGTGAAATATGCCACCAGATGAAACTGGCTTACTAATAAAACCAGAATACTGTATATGTTATATGAATTTTTACGGGTAAAAGTGGTTGGGAAGAAGTGATCCTTTTTTTTTTTTTTGAAACACAACTAAACAAAGTGGTGACCCTTTTTCTGTCTTTAACACTAAAGGCTTTTTATGTGCAGCATTTAGTTTGTCTTAAAGTTTAGACGTTACATTGATATAACAGGTGGAGCTAAGCATCTGCTGTTTGCAACCAAAGAATGCTAGAACAAGGCTGATGCTGACCAAGTTTCATCTGCTATTAACTACTTATCATAATATTAGTAACAGGATGTAGAAACAACTATAGCAAAGATTTGGATCAAATGAATGCTTGCTGTGTTCTCTAGCTCATATGCATAAACTGTTAAAACTGCAACATACATATATGTTCATTTTCATAACTCCCAAAAAAACATTAAAACCCTATGAATAAAACCAGAATACAACATTCAATTTCTTTATAGGGTGTTTGATGACGCCGATATGCTACTTTTATGAATTGCATGCTATTTACCGCTTCTTGATCTCACTGTCACTCTGTTTTTATAGCAGCTGTTAGGACACTTCAGAGTGTGTCTGATTTTTCCGGTAAGGTGCACTGCTACAACATTTAGGTGAAGCTAAAATGTGAATGTAAGCAGACTCTCGCCTAATGCAGCTTTGTAGTAAACCTGACAAGAAGTTAACAGGTTAAACAACACAGACAATTCTGAGGAGTTTCCACATTCACCTAAATGATACCTGACATGTTATTAGCTGCAGGCAGATTGGATGGAAGGGACCGATTAACAAGAAGACTTAATACATTTGGCGTTTTTTTCTTTTTCTTTTTTGCAAGTACTGAAAAACATCCATACCTGTATATTTGCTCTAGGAAATGTATTTCTCTCTTTTTTTGTCAATCTCTTATTTCAACATCATGTCCTCTTAATAGACGGGTGGCACTATTCAGCTTTTCAAACAAAACATTATTTTGTTACATTTTAACTCAGCCAGATATTCCAGACTGAGCTCCAGTTAAAAAAAAAAAAAAAAGTTGTGATCTTAATAAATAATCCAAAGTGTAGCTTCTTTGAGATCAAGAAAAAAAAAAGGAAAAAAAATGGAGCTGAGATTAGGATAAAACCAAGCCTGTGAAAGTGTGGTTGTTATGATTCTCCCCTTGTGGACTTCTACTTGACTTTCCTTTAAAGTTTTCAGTTCCACTTGGATTTATGTTATTCTGTGTTTTCTTGTTCATTAATTTCCATTTTGTGTTATATTTATGCAGTTTTGTATCTTTTGAGTTACTGTCTGTGGCCCCCTTTGTGCCGGTGTCCTTTCCCCTAGCTCCCTTCAATCACTAATATCGCCCTTTTGACTTCATTAAACCTGCAAGAAGTCATCTCTGCCTCCCTCATCTCTGCATTTGGGTCCTCAACCAACCTGCACCCCCACGTTTGACAGTGGTATCGAGATAAAGATTGGTCTGCAGTACTTTTACACTTATAAACTATACTTTTAATGCAGGAACATCAAATATTCAAATACTTGCTGGAAAACATTTGAAATGGGCAGCTCTTTCAAGAGTGTTTAAATTAAATTCTGATTTTCCAATGTGAAACAGCCAAAAGTCTATTGATGCATTCAAGTTAAGAAGTATAGTAAATTAAAAGCAATTGTGCTCTTTTTTTATATGCAAAATTCACCTTTTTTAAGCTTCTAAAAGTATTCAATTTCTAGTCCTTCATTGAGATCATACAAAAAGTGCTATTTCGCCTGATTCATGCATGTCTGGGTAATCCTTGTGAACTCAGCTTTCTGAGCAGGTCTTGGACTTTGTTCAGCCTTCCTAAAGAGGAGCCTAATTACCAGAAGTGATGTGACACTGATGATGTAGCCGCTTTAGGGTGAGGTCATGTATGGGCAAAGGGAGAAGCCACACCACAGTAAAAGCATGTGTCTTTTTTCTGGGTTAGAAAAATACAACCAGGAAAAAAAATAATATTTCATAACAGATGAATTATACTGGGAAAGGTTATACTTCATCATATGCATATTTCTATCATCATATACATGTTTTAGGTCTTTTAGGTTACTTTGGAAGGCTTCAGAGAGCATGATATAGAAGCATTGGTTAGAGGAAATGACTGATACATGTCTGATGATTATCTTATGTTATGACTCTGGGTTGTCATTTCGGGCATTCAGTTCAGTTGTTCCAGAAGATTTTATAAAACACTACTCTTTTCTTTATTCAGGCTGTTCATTGAATGAAGTTAATTTCTCTGATAAACTTTCAAGGAATAGAAAATCAAAAATTTTTCTTATTAAAATTTTCCTGTGTTACTGTCTGTGTAACTGTTTGGGTTCTGACCCCAGCCGATGGCCAAGTAAATGTAGAAGTATTTCTTTTCGCTGAAAACAGTGATGACAAGCAGGCTGTGCAGGTAGATGCCTTCCACCAGCAGCCAGTAGTTGTTGGCCATTACGCTGTACTGCATCATCACCACGGCACCTCTGCACCACATCACAGCCTAAAATAAAGCAGAATCATAAGTGAATTAGAAGCAGAGTATATCTACCGTAGTAGCTATAGTCCTAAACTTTGTAGCATCATGAATAAATATTCAAAACGGCCACATAAATCAGTGACAATTTTCTCTTTCACGTTGGACAGACGTCAACTTTTCAAGTTCAGAACACATGATTTGTTAAGACGCATGTCATCTTTCGTTTTTCAAACTCTGTATGTTGTGTTTCCCTATTGCCTGAAAAATATGCATTGCGTATAAACAGTGAATCTGCGTAGAATGTACACTCCTATTATAATCTCTTCAGGGAAATGGTTCTAAAAGTGGGGACACACCCTTTAGGGAAGGCGCAAAGTAATTGCAAGGAAGTTGTTTTAGAAATGTAATAAAAATTTACCAATTATGACTGAAATAAAAAAAAAGTATTGATAGTTTTTCTTTTATTCTGTTACAGGGTAATTTCAAGTGGAAAGGAAACAGTTAAACAAACTTAATTCACAAGATTGTGTCTTACTATTATCATTATTACACTAAAAATGTGAAAAATATAAATGTAAAAGAAAATACGTAGCCTTGCCTTTTTGGCAAGGATGTTGAGGTACTATAAGTGGTGAAATCGCGGGTGGTTGATTTCGCTCTGTAGCTTCCAGTTGAATAGACTGGTAATACGCATGATACCTCACAATTATAACACCCTTAAGAAATTTGGCATGATGAAAGACGAAGCTGAAAGGACACTCAAGGGTCTAAATCACATTGCTTAGGCTTCAGAGCTCATTCGGTGTGTGTCTCAAGCTGCAGGAAGGAGAAAAAAGGGGGCTGTGGAGCCTGACTATCCGTGCTAGCCGATGATCTGCTCTACCTTGTGGAAACGCGGAGACTGATATTACGTCACAGGTTGCAGGTAGAAGTAGCTATCTGGACACTCAATGGTTGTAAAATCTGACACCGGTTCATGTGTTTGGGGCGAGGCGGGTTGGCAATGCTACCTTTTGTAGCTGCTGTTCACCAATGCCAATAGTGAGAGTCTATCTGCTGTCGGGAGGCTGACCTGGATCACGTACTGTGCAGTGAGTTGTGCATTACCAATGTTCTGACCTTTAGATCGCTGTGGATCTAAGAGATGGAGGTTGCCACGCTGCCACTGAAGGACCTCTGAGAGGAAACATTGGAGCAACCGGTAAACTTATTTCAAATATAAATAGGATGGTGAGGGAGACGAGTCCTGGGTATCCGGCGGGTGTCCATATAAAACTTACACCTCTGGGTAGAAAAAAACCCAGTTTTATTTAACAGGTGGGTATATATGAACAAAATGGGGGTATCATAGAGTTACAGCATGAATTAAACTTATTTATATTTTCTAATTTATTAACTGTTCATCTTTAAAAAATTTATTGATTCAAGAATATCCAGATAACAGTATTTTTTAAGCAACGTGGCAAACCTTCTTACTTTGGCCAATTAACAGTTGATAATGTTTGAGCACAGTAGCACTGGATGTGACAAAAATGTATAAAACAAGACTACGTTTTTTTATTTAAGGTTAAATTATTATGTGTAAATTAAGTTATTTCTGTTCATGGTTTCATTTCCACATTAAGCAACAAACAAATTCAAAACAGGTAACCTTTATCCTGTTGTTGGTATGTTGTTGTTTTGGTTACATAATGCTCAGATTTTATGTTGGTTGATTCCAAACAAACCAGACAAAAAAAAAGCTAATCAAACAAACGGCATTTAAAGGAGAAGTTCGGTTTTTTACACTTTAAGCCCATTTTCTGTAGTGTCCAGGATGAAATCGAATGATCGACACCAAAAGTTTGACA
>NW_015150507.1:189240-211726 GCF_000732505.1 Cyprinodon variegatus
GACTTCTGAGCCTGTGGGTGCGGGCCGGTGCTCCTGCAATTGCAAGTGCGGTATTTCCCCCCACAGACCACCAGGGCGGCCGAGAATACCTTTGTTCAACCTGAAATGACTCATTTAATCATCCAAAACGTTATGGAACACATTAATTAACTGAAAAATGTTGCATAGTATGCCTTTAAGATTTTGAAGGTAAAATATTTTGCATTCAGGTATAGATACTGTAAAGAAGATAAAAATTAAAAGCCATGAGCAGATTTGGAAATCAACCTATAAGAGTTTGAGCCATTTTCTACAAATAGAAAACATCTAGAGTAGAACAGTATTTAGCATTCTGGTATTATGCAGGAGAGCAAGATAAATAAAAATCAAAATTAGAATCAGAATGAGCTTTATGGTTAATATGGTGCTCATAAACTAAGAATAAGGAATTTATTAGTTCTTTCAAATAACGGCATAATGAAAACATCTCTGCCTCAGATGGATCAGTTAAGCTTAGCATTAATAATTGAATGATATGAAAGGCAATGGACAAAAAAATAAACAATGCCAGAAGACCAAGGCAAATATGACTGCTTCCCAAAAATAACACAAATATCTTATATTTACTAAAAACATATTAATGGGTTCTAAAGATTGTTGAAAAATATTCTGTGCACAGGGGAAACACATTTTTGGGAAATAGTTTGTTAAATGTGGACGTTTCATATCACTGCAGAATAATAGAACATCAGACAGATAGTTGAACATAAAGTGTGGTGCTGCTTTGCTCTCTCAAGACCCGAGGATGTTACTATTGTTGATATAAGGTTGAATTGTGTTCTGTAGCAGAACATATTTGGTATCAGTGTTTGAACTCAAGCGCAGGCACGATTCATTTTATTGGCAGGACAAAGGTACAGAGCCCACCAGCAAGTCCACTACTATATGGCTCATGAGAAAATCAAAGCTTTTAAATGTTTTTTTCCTAAAAGTGATATTGGCTTAAAAATCCTTAATTAAGTAATCTGATAAGAGAGGGCTAAACGACTTTGCTAGCTGTCACAAATACTTGACAGTAGCTAGTGCTGGCAGACATGGGATGACATGACCACATCTTATTTGTAAAAGACATTTACATTTTTGCATAAACCACCAAGTTGGCTTAGGAAGCTATTCTATCTTAAATAAATGTTCTTTTTCACTCATTATCAAAAGATTCTGTGAATTTTGGGAAAATTACTCTTTGCTAATGCTCTCTCTTGCATTTTTATATCCTCATCATTTTCAATGCCCAAATTATGTCAATATTTCTTTAATAAAATGTTTTTTTTATTTCCCAGCTTTTTTACCTTCTTTCTAGATATTGATTTTCTCTCTTCACTTCATCCCTCTGCCTATCTCTTTATGTTCTATCAATAATGTTACCTGAAGCTGATGAGGATCCCCAGGGCCAGGAGCAGGGCTCCAAGTGAAAGTGAATAGCCCACTGTGTACACGATACGCAGCTTGCTGAGAATGCGACCATACTGATTCTGCAAACACGAATGAAAGACAAAGAACGTTACGTCTATAGTGTTCATTCTCACCAGACACAAAAACATTGTTTGGTGCAAACTGTAGAAAAAGGTGCTGTATGAACAGATGAGAAGATTTCATATGCTGTCAGAAAAGGATTTCAGAAAGTCAAAGAGTTCCCTGAGCATCTATGAAAGAAAGAAGCTATGACCATCTTAATAACTGATTTCACACACCTCACCAGAATCGTCCTCACATTCTGTGGTGTTCTTTTGTCCCCATTTACCGTCTTCATGGCAGATCCTGTAGACCAGACCCCGCTGAACTGTTTACAAAGATACATGATACATCAAATGAGGACGGGATTTATTCCAAACTCTGAACAATTTAGACAGAAATAAAGACAATAACTAAATAGTTCAGCAATGCAAGAAAATATCTCTGAATTGCGTGGGAACCTATCTAGGAGAACTTCATATTGTGTTCAGCTGCTGAAAAAGCAAAATACTATTTTATTTCTCATTAATAGAATCATCAGTAATAACAAGGAGCTTTTTCAAACATTTCAGATTGCTCAGAAGAAGTTGAAATAGCGGCACAAACTTAGCCTTTAAATAGCCAGTATGCTGTGCCTTTGTACAGAGCTTTAAAAAAACAACAAAAAAACGTCAATATTTTCTCTGTGGTGTCACCATTTCTCTTTGTAACCTCACACAGAAAATGTAACACAAGAATGGCTTCTTCTCCTACTTAAAAATATGGGACTCAAAAACAGATAACTCTAATATTCAACAAGCCCCTTTATATCCAGCACAACTAATTTTTGATCAGACTAATTTCAACAGATTTAATCACTTTTATAAGCTCGCTTTGCTATTTCTATATGATTCTATATAAAAACACTAATAAAGACGGGAAGGATTTATCAAATATATCTATTATTAGGTCTCATACTACAAAACATATATGATCTGTGGGATATAAAATGACTCTCGACAGATAGAGCTGAAATGTTTTACCCTTAGGATCAGATTGAAGATCTTTATATCCGTTTAACAGAAATCTCAAAAAAGGATTATTAAAATGCCAGAAATTGATAAACATACGGTTTCCCATCATAATCATGCCTATAGTTTTCGGACACAAATTGATGTAGAATATTTAGATAATATCAATAATCTTTTTTTTCTTAGCACCACTACGAAGTTGACCTAAAAGCATCTATAGGGTTTGCAATACATAATCTGTATGACAGAAGACAAATAATCTGCACAATAATCTATATCACAATCTGAATTATTAGAAAGTTCAAACAAAACAGATTAGATCGCCATGTTATAGTTTAAAAATAATACAATCTCTGCTGTTTTATGTTATTAGCTTTTAAATCACAGACCAGCTGTAAAATGCCTAGGTAACGACAATTATATCTACCTGTGAGAAATCACCTTACTTTGACCTGCAAGAGCTGAATCATTGTCAAACAAATCTTTAGCTGAAGATGCTTTAGTCGTACACTGATATGATCATTAATCTTAAGAGGTTCTTTCTGTTATCTTTCAGTTATATCTTTAAGTAATATAAACCTGAAGGTTACTCCCTCAATTCGAATAGGAGATTGCGTCCATCGCCCACTGAAGTCCTTCATATAGCCTTTTTAAAAGTATGACTGTGAGAAGTCCAATTCCTTATCATTTGTGAAAGGCCTAAAAATATCTAACCTTCAGAGTTTAAACTAATAGACCTCACTTAATTTATCTCTCATCCAACAAATTGCAGCTTTCATGTTATGCATTCTTTTCTCTAATGCATTCTTTTCTTTAATTTAATGAAATCGCAAGGACTCACAAAGAGTTCAGTTTTTTTTCATTACAAATATTTTCCATTCAATCCATAGGATCAACAATACTGAATGAGCACCATATCCTTGATGGGATTTTCAGAGAAATTGAAAGCTCTTGCAAGATACAACAGAAAAGCCTCTTTAGAAATTTGGAAAAACTGCTGGTGTAATACTATCCTATTTGTATGAAACCTAACTTTAAAGACTGGCAAAATTTAATTTCTATTGTGAGCAAAAAAAGACTTTAGTGGATTGGAAAAATCCCACTATTGCACTAAAATGGGCCTGTAACTCTTTCCCTTGATGAGTGTTTGTGTAAATCCTGATCTTACTGAACAGTTCAGAACAGCTCTTACTGTGCAGTTGATGTTATACATAGTATTTAAAAAGTACTTTAAAAAAAAAGTTGCTTTGTTCCTTTTTTATGTGTGTAACCTCCATTTATCCAGGTCGACCTCACTGATATAAAAAATCTGTTCATCATCTGCAGACAAAAAATAGATGAACGATACAATTTCTAGCTTAATGAATGCATTTAACTTTGGTATAAAAGTAAACACTAATATGCTTGACTCACTATAAATATAAAGCATTATGATTATACAGGATCATACAAGTTTGTTTCTGGAATATTGTAATCACTATTTAGTTCCATTGCAAATATTTTTATTTTTGTTAAACAGTATTTTTCAGCCTAATAGTACTTTAATTGCTAACTGAAGTCTGTCAACGTGCAAATATATTTAGCTCCTAATCTAAAACACCTAACTTACTTTCTAATTCTTTTATTATAAAAAAAAGACATTCAAATCTATATTATTATATTGCAACTCACCCGTTGAATCACACACAGCTAAGTTTTACAAGTAAAGTTCCAATCTGTTTCAAAATGACGCCTGGGTAGAAATTCAGCTGAATAAACTGGATCACATACCACCATGCAGTAAAAGGCTTATCTGAGTTGAATTGCATGTCAGACCTTGATTCTTATGACCCTGATTCAATCCTCCACCATCCTTGAATGCACATCTGGCTCCTTCTGCCTGCCCCTATTGAAGTAATTTCCTGGTTATAGTGCTTTCACAAGGCATTCCCATCTGGCAGAAGACGCCATGTTGAGTCTGGTTCTGCCCAAGATTTCTTCTCAAGGGGAGTTTTTTTTCTCCCCACTGTCGTTTTATGCTTGCTCATCACGGAGGTTCATACGAACCTGCGGCTTGACATCTTTCTTCATACAATTTCTGTTCCACCACTGGTCTGAGGCCTGGGGGGCTTCATCCCTGTTCTCATTCAGCAGCTCATACATATAATCAAAGTAAATTTCAATGTTAATGTACCCCACCAAGGCCTGAGCGCCAAAGTCTTAAAATATTGTTTCAATAAAACTTTTCTAATTGTCTTCTTTCTCTCTGTGAGTTTATTTAAAAAAAAAATTTTTTTATTGAATTACATAATTTAACACACACATTGTCTTAGGTTGTTTTTTTTTTTGTTGTTGTTGTAACTTTCCCAGGGATTATTATTTATTTTGGATGGTCTCTGACGACTCCTTTTAGCATAGAAAATATCTTTGGGTCCCCATGGTGAAGTGGTTTCAGTCTGACTGAATTGCGGGGGAACTGAATAAGGAGGGGAATCTGTAAGCAAGTCACCGCCTTGTTGTCGTAACCTCTAATTATGGGAGAATCCGACAGGACACAAAGAACATCTTCTGGTTTGTTACTATGATCCTGTCTCATTTTAATTTTCCAGAATATTTTTTTTACCTTTTTGAGTATGTTTTTTATTTGTTTCAAAATAAATTTTTTGACATATTTATATGTTTTTCTTATGAACACCATTTTGGATTGGATAGAAACACACTGTACATAAGGAAAAGTCATTAATGCTGAACCTGAAAGAACGAAATTCAGGAAGGGATTAGAGTGTTTACATCAAACAGTATTATGAATTATTGGATATCACATGATAATCTCCAGTTGGAGGTTCAGTCTTATCTTAGAATTTTCCTTTTGCTGCAAATAGGATTTTGTGTGGTACTATTATCTCACACTGCAATTTGTTGAATGATTTTTGTTTATGTAGTAGAAAGGGGGTTGGAAAAAAAAAGATTTCTACCAAATCATATGCATCACTGTTAGTGGAATCTATACAAATTATGCTTTATAGAACAAATGTGCCTTTCAGCAGTTGATAGTTTTTCCACAACTAATGCACACAGATCTGTTTATAAGAATACCATTTTCTCTGGCTATAATTTGCATGAACAATATCAATTGTAAGTTAAGGTTTTGCCAAATAAGCAGTATGCTCAATTCTTCCTTTGAACATAAATATCTTTAATCCTTGAACATGTGTAATCATGGCGGGGGGCATATTTACATTGGTTTATGAGCATAAACCAGGCTCTTTGGCAAACATAGAAAATAGGAAAGATAAGAGAACATACAATGGAACAAAGTACTGTTGGCCTTCATTTGCCAGGAAACGGCCATTACAAATACAACTGGAACAAATAAGGCTAAATAAAGTTCATTTTTCCTCCCAGCACTCTAAGGCAAGGGTTTTAAAAAGGCAAACAACTACAGCTATTTATTCTTGTTATATTATGCATCTTTACTGAAATGTTTGGTGTAAATCAATCACCTCATTCATTTTTCTTAGCAGGTGTTATGATAGACCATCAGTGAACACCCATACTGACCTTTACGATACCATGGCAGGAACCATGGGCATGAGACATTGACAGTGGTACCAGGAAATCCATCAGGCCAGCAAGCATAAAAATCAAAGCTTCTATTACACACCAACCCTGTAACATGCACAAAATAGCAGAAATATTTGCTGGGTGGTTATGTTGTTCAGACATTTAGTTTCGCTGAATGTAGGCCATTGATTAACCTGTGGCAGGGGGCGTGGAATTGATAATGTCCAAACACTGGTTCTTGTAGCTGCTCCACTTCTCTTTCACAAGCTCCAGAGAGTTAGCAAAGGACTCCTGCAAAGGAAAGGCTCTGTAAGGCGCTGTGCTAAATTCCAGCAACACCACAACAGGCTTTTTCTTTCTTTATTTGGTGTCTCAGTTTCACTAAGAGGTACTCAAGAATGAGTGGATTAGGCAGAGGATTAAAGCTGTGTTTAATTATATGTGTGAAAGAGAGGGAAAATATTAGTAACACCTTACCTCAGTGCAGCTGGAGAGCGTAAGTAGGGCCAAGAGGAGACACACCTGGGACATCCCACCGATGCTGGGAAGATGGGTGTCGGTGGGGACCAGAACACAAAGGAATCCCAACACATGAGGCAGTCTCGGCCCTATTTCACCCCACGACCTGTACACAGAACATGGAAAGACTATATGCAGGTGTTGTGGAGGTACTTTGAGGTAGACTAAACAGATAACATACTTAAGGGTCTTGCTCAGAGATTTGCTCAGAGTGGCAGGCTGTGGGAGTGGGGCTCGTACTCAGAACCTCAGGATTCCAAGCTCTATACCACCAGGCCGCCACTCCTTAGGGAAGCAAAAAGTCTTCAAACTTGGGAAACAAGTCCAGTGGTTTGATTTTTTACTTTTATTTTATTGCTTTATATAAAAAACAAATACACTATATTGGAGACCAGGAAACACAGCACACCGTTCAGTGATTAGGTTATAAAACAACATTGTAAACTTTTAACTTTCCCTTGTAAATATTTCAGTATATTATCTAAAAACAGAGAGCGTAACGCTCATCTGGAAATCATCCATCCAACCAAAGAGACAAGTAAGACTTTTATGATAGATTGATAAGAAGAAAGACATTTAGAAAACAAATGTAGAAGAGTGTGCTCTAATCAAGGGATCCTAGGTTATTAGATAAGCGACCTAGTCTAATTTCTTAATTGGTCCACATAGTACAATACTTTTGCTATACTAAAAACATGTATACATTAAGTGCTTCTTTCCCAGCTTGGATCTTCATCATCCATATGCCCGATGTTGGAGAACAAAACGAAATCTGAAACGTTTCTGCAAAAAACACTTTGACCAAGGTAACATTTTTGGCTAAAACGTTTCAAATTCCATTCTGTTCCAGTCCACTTTCCTTCAGACACAGAGGATATTGTTGAGTCTCAGCGTCTTACAAACAATCTGAAACAGAACATCAGTAGCCTATCATGCCAAAAAGATTAAGACATTTATTTAAAATCAAAAGGCTGCATAACATGAAACAATACGACTTTTTGAATTTTCCATACAGTAATGTGAAAGATTTCACTTCTTGTGATTCTATGGTGGTAATCCTCTTTTTATGTGGCCACACTAGATTTGTTTGAAGTAAGCTGGAAACAGGCAGAGTGAGAACACAAAATCGAAGGGTTGCTTCATAAATATACAGAAAAATGTATTTTGTATTTTTTTTATTGAATAGCAAATTCATATCTTTGGTCATTTCATGTTTCCGTAATGATTAAGCCTTAATTTGTTTCTATCCAGAATTCCTAAAAAAAATTAACCCGAAGCACTTCATCCATAAAAAATCCACCACAGGATTACTTCCCCTGATTTTTAGAACTTTACATTCTGAACAAGGAGGGTTAGAGAAGATTAAAAAAGATAAGCCTCAAATTATGACTGTTTGAAAGGCAAACTAAACACCATTGGTTTTGCTCTTTTTATAGATTTGTCGACAATAGACAAAGAAATAATAATCTGTTTTTATCCTATAAGCTGCTGCAGTTGAGAATATGAGCAACAATGCCTGCCATAACCCCCATCCCCTTTGCCGATCGTGTTCCCAATCTGGATTGCACACTTTCTGACTGAAAAATAGCACTAAAAAAAGAGCAATTGTTACTTGTGTAATTTGTTGAAATAGAGGAGACTATCAGAAATATTTTGTAACCCCCATTTTTGTCAAGCCTTTTTCATATTAGGATTTAAACCTCTCATTTCAAGTAGATCTCTAAGTGTTTTTGAAACATTTGAACAAAATAACAGTGAAAAATTGTTTCAATACTTCTCTAATTCTTTAATAATGAACTGCTGTTTGTATAAACAGAGGTGGGTAGAGTACCCAAAAATTGTACACAAGTAAAAATAACAATATTTCGTCATACTTTTACTCAATTAATAGTAAAAAGTAGCCAAAGGAATGACCAAGCCAATAAATAATGTAATTAAAATAAATAATATTCCACACAGAAAAAAAGACACTTTTCCAAACCAAAATGTATTCTACCATGATAAAATTAAATACTGCATATTAGATTTACATCCTACTTTCATGATGGGTTCAATTAAGCTTGTGTGCAAAAAAGAACACTCATTTTGACATAAATATCAAATGTTTTTCTGTTTTTGCAGCCTTGTTCTAACAACCTTGTTTGTTAACATTTGGCTAAAGTTAAGGTAGTGATATTTTGTTAAGATACTCCTTAAGTAAAAATAAAATATATGGTGCACTGAAATTACACAAGTAACTCCTACAACCCTATTTTTGTCAAAAAAGTTACTAAAATAACTGATACTGGGGAAATCTAAATAGTTACTACAAACTCACACTTTATTCAGAGCTGTGCATATTTACCCAGAAATTATAAATAAAAAATGGAAAGTAAATAAAGTTTTTATATGCTTTTTTGATAGATTTGTTCACTTTAGGCTCATTGTGTAAGATTATATATTAAGATGAAGATTATATATTAAGGATAAACTTATGGTTTGTAACATGCTTATTGCATTCAGATCCTCTCGCAGAGTGAGCACAGAAGATACTGTAGGGGGAAGAACCCTTACAAATAAGCAGATATATATACAATTGATAGATGGATTATAATGTCTAAATTCAATATCTCAATATTATTAAAGTTAACCAAGGTCGTTAAATATACAGAATGTTCAAATGTGTTGTACTTTGCCTTTTTAGCAGATTCACATTCAATTCCTGAAGTTCAGTTTATTCAGTGCCATTTCACTGTCATTGCAAGGCAGTGACGATTTAGTCAGAAAACACAATCAGTTTGGTAAAGAGTTTTCTATCTAAGGAAAACCAGTTGACTGCATCCATACACTAACTTAGAAGCACTAAATGCTATATAATGCTTTAGTTTAATGTATTCAAATATTTTTCCTTAAACCACTTGATACTTTAGCAGTATAGTTTGCCTTGCACGTGTTACTTTAGCAGGCAAACCTCCATTCAAATTTCAAGTCTTTGAAAAACTGAGCAACTATCAAGTTGCTGAAAAGCGCAGTTAACCTCAAAAAAACACCTAGCGAGAGTGCATAGCAACCTTAAGCTAGAGGCTAAATGACCTCTTATCAGCAAGAAGTCAGAGGATGATGGCGTGAGCAAATCTAAACAACGAAAGTTGGATTTCTCCAGATCTGCCTCTTTCTACTACCCTTTTTTTTTTTTTTTTACCCTGACACCCAGGGGGGCTCCGTATTCTACAGCTGAGTCGCTGGGATTTCGAAACGTCATGAAAAAAATCCCTGTTTGACCAAATGACAAGTGTAGCTTTGCAAAAGTATAAACAGGCTTCCACAGATAGATCTTTTAACCCCTTGACAACCAAATTTATATACAAGTCTTTAAAAAAAAATGTTTTTTAGCCTTTAAGTAGTTGCCAAACAAAGGTGTCATGTTGAGTTAAGTTTTTTTTGTTTCATTATTCTATATCATATTTTTCATTCAGCTATTCATGACAAAACATTGCAAACCTTCATTTTGTAAACCTTTGTCCTAATTTTTTATTTTGCCAAAAGTAACTAAAAAGTAATCAGTAGTCAGTAAGTCAAGACCCTTAACCCCAGACTGCACCCTGGGTGCTGCACAATGGCAGCCCACTGCTTCCCAAAGGGAAAATGTAGAATTTCCCCAATGTGGGACAATAGAGGGATTTATATTTACATTTACCTTTTAACTTTATAGAGATTGTAATATTACAAACAAACATATTACTTTCTAAAAAAGTCAATTTATAAATATGGAATATATTACATCTTGGTAGTATCTTTCCCAAACAGTGTTAATAAACCAGTCATTCTTGGCTTACAGCCTTTGGATTGCTCCTTTATATAAACCCACAGATGTTTAATTTTTCATAACCAGGTTTTAATCAGTATGTAATTAACTTCATGTTGTTCTATGTTATATGGGTGTATATTGCATGTATATGATTTGAATGCACTGAGCCCCTGGTGTTGTGATTTATACTGTTTGTTTAATTCTATTTAGTCTAATAAAGAAATGGATAACAGCAGGGCAAAGATATAAGTCACTAACAAAAGTAGCATCAAAACACTGTAATTATTAACAAACCTTTGTTCATGCAATGCTGAAATGAAATATGCTTATAAATATGTTATAATATAAATACGTATAAGTATATAGGTACATTTCACCCCAAATTCTAGATATTACAGTTAAAATTACTCATCTTAACAATCTTATGATTACATAGAGGTGTCTGTAAAAATACATTGGATTTGGACACATTAGTCTACATAAGAAGGTTAATGTGAGCATGTGCATTGGTGCTCAAACAATTAATCGGAATTATTAAAATGATTGACAGCTAATTTAGTAATCGATTAATTGTTAATTGGAGTACAGAGACTCTAAAATGTGTCTTTAGCAGACAGAACAACCCACTTGGAGGGTTAGGGTTAGGCTGTCAGTGTTCCAGTACACCAGGGGTGCTCAAGTCCAGTCCTCAAGAGCTACTATCCTGCAACTTTTTGATGCACACCATTTTTAACACATCTGAATCAAATGAGTGGCTCATTACCATGCCTCTGTTGGGCTAAATGAGGGGATTGAGCCTTTCAATTCAGATGTGTTAGAGAAGAGATGCATCTAAAAGTTACAGGATGGTAGCTCTTGAGGACTGGACTTGAGCACCCCTGCAGTACACTAACCATGCCAGGACCAGAGTGTCTATTTTATCAAACCAAATCCTGCAGCAAAGGATAGCACGTAATTGTCCCTAACTTTATCGACTGAACAGGCAGGATTCACATAATGCATTAACCCCCCCCACCCCCACGAAAATACTATAGAAGGAGGATATTCAACTACATTTTACCATGACATTTGAATTTGGTGCTGAGGGAAGTGAGAGGACATTACATCCTGAGAGCATATTTTTTCCTTTTTTATTTATAGCCGCAGCAATATCTTAAGATCTACGAGATTGCAGTAATGCTGGTGGAGATCGTCTGGGAGGTTTTTTTTGTAGCTAAAAGGCTAACTTGTAATTTTTACAAAATAAGTTATTGTTTTCTCCCTTAAAGCTGATGCCTTAATCATGTATATCAAGATTTAGTGTGCTTTATTTTTCTGCTAAATGATGCACAGTGCTTAAAAATGTTTCACTCATCTACTCTTATTATGACATTTTATCAAAGCTGTTTTTAAATTAATATTTCAATTTATTTTGCTTGTTGAGACCTCCATGGAAACTACATTGATTAGAGGGTTTTTGTAAAATTCTCAGATTAAATCTAAATCAAAGAAAGGCTCAGTGCTATGGTATGATGAAAGCAGCAAGGCAAGACTCTTCGTGGGTGTAATTGGAGGCAAGATGAAAAATATAATATCTGAAGAATAGGTTATCAAATGTGTTTCATATGTTTAACTTTTGAATATTATTATGTAAATTACCACACATTACCATTGATCACATACACTGTATGTGCATCTGGTAGCCACACATTTCACCCCCTGCAGTTATTACCTTTAAAAACAAATGTGTGGATCTTAATTTGCACGTTATTTGTCTTCTTCTTTTATGTCTAAACAGATCTACAGAGTCCTGACATTTTCCTTAATGGGGAATTAGGGGTGATTAAATAACAAGATTCATCCTGGTGTCTTTTTATGCTACACCATGTTGCTAAAGACCTCGCCTTTTATCATCATTCATGTTTCTGTTATCAGTAAATAAAGTTTCCAAATCTAATATGCAACTGATATAGTGACATATGCACACACACACACACACACACACACACATATATATATATATATATATATATATATATATATATATATATATATATATATATATAGTATTAATTTAATTTGCATGACACAAAGTATTTAATCTTGTTTGGGGACATTTTTTCATCTCAATTAAGGATTTGATTTCTTTTTTCTGATATTGCACTCTTGCAGGGGTGGGCAACTCCAGTCCTGGAGGGCATGTATCCTGGAACTTTTAGATATGTCCTTGACTTAACACACCTGAATCAAGTAAATAGATAATTGAAAGGACTCTGGAGAAATTGATTGCATACGGGTGAGGTAATTCAACCATTTGATTCAAGTGTGTTGGACCAAGGATGAATCTAAATGTTGCAGGAAACCGGCCATCAAGGACTGGAGTTGCCCACCCCTGCACTATTGTGAAAGATTTCTCTCATTTGCAAATACGCTGTGCTACCTTTCAAAAGTATTTCCCTGTGTTCAAATGAAATGCTGGTATGTGCAGGCTGACCACTGGGTGGTTCAGGAGGAATTCCAAGCAGACAGTCAAGGCTAATCTTGCAAGCCAGTAATCAGAATATTGTTTTTGCATTTCACCCCATTACACTCAACTGTGCAGGTAGTGGCCCTCACAGTTGCAGGCAGCAGATTAATGTTAGACCATGCAAACTAAGGGAAGATACAATATATTCTGGCAATTTGAAAAATAAAAGAATAAAAGAGGGATTCATTTGAAAAAAGTAAGCGTATGTTCAGGCTGAATAGAAAGTCAAGACAGAAAAAAACATGGAAATAAATGAAAGGTTGAGAAACACAATAGTTTCATGTAATGGCCTGTTTATGTTGTTGGGACACAAAGTAGAGTAAAGGCAGACACCATACATATAAGTATCAATAATCTGTTTTTATAATCTGGCATCGAGTTTTAAGATCTGTGAAATCTGAGCTAACAGCTCTGGTATCTCTGCTGACAGACTTTCTGTTCCTTTAGGAAATGAAAGGTTTCTTTGCACAGTCAATAACTTCAGCCAGTGTGAAATCGATTTGAATTTGAACATCACTGTCTGTTTTGGGGGTACATCCAGCACTCATGCAGAGAAGAGCCAAGAGTGCAGGTTATTATCAAGTGAGCTTGAGCATGAGGAGCAGAAAGGCACAAAATCCTAAACCAGAAGCATAGAACATAGAGCATATTTTTAAGTAGGTCTAAGTTTGTTGAAAGGGAAAATAGGTTAACCTCTAAAAATGAAAATAATACATGAAATACTACAATGAAAAAATGCATATTTTTAGACTTTAGAATAAAAAAATACATAGGCAAAACCTAAACCTATGTTATAAACAGCACAAATAAACAGTTAAACTGCATGTACAAATTAACTACTCTTTAACTAACTTTTGTATAAAGTAGGACGTTATAAAAAAGTTTAGATGAATTCCATAAATCAAAGTTTTTTGCCCAACAGCAATGATGAACTGCAGAATTGTATTTCAAGCATGTTTGTATTATCTAGGCAAGAGCTGACAGTCTGGTAAAGAATACGGTCATTATTCGAAATTTTAAAGGCTAGCTGTTTTAAACTGACCAAAACCCGACTAAAATCTTTTGAAGTCTTAGTCGACTGAAACTGACTAAAACTATCACATATCATAATGACTAAAATCCGACTAAAACTAATAATAGTTTTTGTCCTGAAGACTAAAACTAAGACTAAATGTAAGATGACTGAAAAAAAAAAAGTGATTTACATGCTATTGATCTGTTTTTTTTAACTGCGCATGATCGTTATCTAAATATTAATCAGCCTCATTTATAGTTATCTCTACAGCATCAATCCAAAAAGCCTAATATTTTCCTGTATGTACCAGTTTGTCTTCTGTGACACCATGCTGATCTTCTCTTTTTTCACACACTATTATTAAAGTGCACATAATTACAAGGTTCTCTTGAGGAAAATAATTTTAAAAAACATGAAGAGAAAAACGTTAACATTACATATCAAAATTGGGAGCAAGATAAGTGGCCATGTAACTACATAACCTTTAAAAGTTTTGAGCTTAAATGATCAAATGACAAACAATGAAATTTAAGTCAAAAACAAGCTGTTTTCGATCATCATTAACGTCACTTTGGTCTCTTGTGAGTGTGGCATAGAGTTTCTGCATAAATGCATTACCCAAAACGAGCACTTCCAAATTTTGTTGTTTAGATCAATGAAACCTTCCCTGGGTGACAAGGAGAAGGTAATTAAGTAGAGTGGTAGGAGGCTAGGTAGGAGGAAGTTGAGGGAAGCAAGCAGAGGTTGTAATATAACTAAGCTGATAATTATGTTGTTTCTGCCCCATTAAGCTGCTGTGCCCTGTATGATGAATAACACTAAACTCTAATGTATTTCGCCCAATAGCTTTTACTCTATCCATACTTTTTGGGAAGAATCATGTGAAATGCTTCAATTCTGCCTGCTGATTCTTGGTTAAATGAAACAATGAAATTACACTATCCCCTTTCAAATAAATAAATGAAATCAAAACAACCATTTGATTGTCTCTACCTTAAACATAACCTGAGTACAGATAAATTGATTTGAATATCTTTCAACAACTTAACTGACTTAATTTACTGACCACCAGCCAATGAGGTCCATATAAATTTATAATTTTGTAATTTTACATATTTTTGACTTAATTTAAGTTCAAACTACAATTTTCTATAAAAATTGAATTAGAACTCAAGAAAAACTGGTAAATTCAACTGTAAAAATGAGAGGATATTTTTATGTGTTTTAAAAAAAAAAAAAATTTAGCAGATAAAAACTGGGATTTTATCGCAATACCACTGAATCTATCGCCTTATTGTTTTTGAATAATTAGTAAAACAGAATTTTTAAAGAAACAGAATGAAATAGATCCAAAGTAACTATCAGTAACCATGTCAGTATCTCCCTGAAAAGAGTTTTTGGAGCTTGGGATGTTTGAAGTTTAATTATGATTTAATTATTATCCAGAGGCAAACAGGCAAAAATACACAATAAAACAACAAGAAACCAGCAATGAGGAACAGAACAAAAGATGGGCTAATGAGCTGATATGGAGCAGATGTGAATAGAACGAACTAGAAGGGAGCCAAAGGGAAAGGAAACAAGCACAAGGGGGCAATGGAGAGTAACCCAAGAACGCATGACTGCCAAAAAATAACTATACAGACACAATGAAGCTAAAAATCAACCAAAAACAGAGGCCAGAACCCTGACAAGTGTGTATATCTTTCTGTTGGGGAGGAAAGAATTCTGCTTTATGCACATAGCAGTTCTCAGATAACAAAAAGTCAAAGTCTTTCTGACTTTTGTTCAAAATCTCTCTTTAAAAGAGTCTTCAAAGTCTCTCTCCAAAAGAGACGTTGAACAAAGACTTTCTATGCTTGCTAATACCTTTTACTTGTCAAGAGCATTTTGCTTCCTGTCTGGTTTGGCCTGTGGGAAGCAAATAGAGGGTCTGACAGGGACAAGCTTTAACCCCACATGTCATCTGTGTTTACATCAGAAGATAAAGAAACATCCCTATATGTCCCCCTTTCTGTCTTGGACTAAAAAATGGTCCACCTACAACACTTTGCTCGACACTGAAAACCCTTATTTCTTATCTAAATAACATGCTTAAGTACTTGAAATTGTTTTGTGTGCTAGCTTATCGAAAAAAATATATATCTGTCAAATTACTGTACATGAGCACTGCACAAGAAGGCGAGTACAAAATTGTAGCTTCTGATGATTGCAACAATATACAGATGAGATTGTAAATGTGTGTGAAAGACAGAGGAAAAACACCACAGTAAGAATTGGAGTGGTGGGACATGTGGGAAGATGGCCTGGCCAGCACATACCATTCTCAGTGTCCCGTGGAGAATGCCCAGGGCGAGACCCTAAATCCTCAGTCATGCTCTCTGGGCTCCATAAATCTCCTGCAACCCATATCCTGCTCCCTTTAAAATCTACTTTAGCCCCGAAATCATGTTCAACACTTCCCTGCCTCCATTGATTACACAAAACTCAGTTTCCTTTACAAAACAGAGTACATATGGAACTATGGAATCTAAATAAGACACTGTATCTTAAGAATTTATATATTCTTTTGTACCCACATTTATTTAAATCATCATAAAGTTAAGAAATTACTTAAAAATCCTTCAGATTGAACAGTCAGCCAGGCTTTGGTGAACATTAATATATATTACGTGTATACTGTCTGTTAAAAAAGGCCATAAAAAGGGAAGCCATTGATGGTATGGTGATTGCTGTATATGATTACCTACTTTCTGAATCCACAAAGAAAACATTCGTAAGGTTTGGTTTTTACATATAAAAAACTGTACATTTTATCAAATGATTAATTTAGTATAATTATCAATTGCAAATCATATGAAAGCGCTCAGGATAGCTTGTAAAGGACATTCAACTAGATCAAAAACGGTTTATTACTGGAGACATAGTAATGTTAATCTAATAATTTAGCTCTAAATTTACAATCGATTGCTTCCAATAGAGAGGTTCAATCAATGCTTCCTAGCCTAGATACTTAGCAAGTATTTGATAGACTGGACTGGACATTGTTGGAGTAAACATCTGCTCATATGGGCTTTAATGAAACTTGGGTTTTATTGGCGTGTTCTTTATGACCCTGCGGTCAAGAGTCAGAGTTAATGGCAGATATTTTGACATGTTCAACCTGGGTCGACGAGGCAAAGGGATGCACTTCCAACTGTTTGCTCTTAGCATTAAGCAACTTGCAGAAATTATAAGCAACCCATCATAGAAGGAAAAAGAGAAGAAAATGGAAGCCAACATAATATAGCTCAATTATACAGTAGCTCTATTACAAAATCTTCTCGATTATGGTAGAGCATGTTATTCTCAGATATCTCTATAGTTATGCTGCTATAGGCTTAGACTGATGGAGGACATAGGGGCCCTTTGTCATCAATCTGCTGCATTCTATCTCTATTCTCCCATTCTGCAAAATCTGTTAACTAAATCTCCAACTTTATGCTCTCTTTCATAGTGGCTTCATCTAGTCTGTTCCTGTTTGGCTGTGACACCATCCTGGATGGAAATATCAGATGTGATGCTGCCATCAACACCTGTGCTTAAAGATTTTTTAACAAAGATTTTCTCCCCACTTTCAAACCATATATATGGTCCAAGATCAAAGGTGTCCATTACCCCTTATGTGCAACGGTACAGCTGAATCTTGCACAGAGCTGCTGGCTCGAAACCTCTTCAGAGAAACGGAGCAAAAGACTGGTTGCCTCCAATTTAAGCCTATTCTGTGGTTCATATGACCTGGATGACTGAGAATTTACCCACATAGTTTGAAACTTTGGAAAAAGTTAACAAGAAAATAATCCAAAATGCACATAAAAACTGGTTTTAAAAAACAGAAAAAGAAAACCACTTGCTCAGAGTTGGTGCAAATTAATTTAAATGGACCAACTCAGCCAATCAGACTAGACAAATATGCATCACAATAAATGCCAGAAGCTCACTGGTGGCTAGAAAACGATAGTGTAGCTGAAACAATAAACTGTGCCTAAAAATTATTGGAAAGTATTTATAAATATTTAAAAATTTTTTTTTTATTCAACTGATGTGAATTAAATATCAAAAGTTTTGAGCATTATTTGTTTCCTGTTAAGAATTGTTCACATAGTGATTATACATAGTGTAAGCCTCCCTCTAGAACTTGCCAAAATACATAATACACTTCAATTAATTTAATACGTCTTATTCAAGGCCATAGTGATATCAATAATGCAACAAAGAGAGTAGAGCAATTAATTTAAAGTTGCAAATAATTGACTATTTTATAAATATAATACCTCATGATAAAAACATTGTTTTCTAACTCTTATGAGTTTAAAGCTCTGCAAAAAGCAGGGAAGAAATCTACTGGTTCCCAAACCACACCGCATTCGAGCCTTGGCTGTGTCTACAAATCCTGTCCATAAATGTAATGAACAAGACCAAGACAGAGGGCAGCACTGCCCGTGTCCGACACGCACTGGGAACAGGATCGGCTCAATGCCAACAATGTGGATCATACTCCTGCTCCACTGGTACAGAGGCTGGATGGGCCCTATTACTGTACAGGAAATGGCTCAGGACTCGGAGGCCAATTAGATTAGAAGCATATTCATTTGAAGCTGTTTAGAAAAATAAGGCAATACTTGAACATTATTGTCAACAGAAACTGTCAAACGCTTTTTCAAAGAAAACTACATGAATGTTTCACTTTCTAGAAAGGAAAAGCTTGAAGAGAAATGCCAAAAAACATGTGTAGCTGTATTAACTTTGTGGTTATAATGTTAGAATGCATAACAATTTTAAACATGTTTAAGTTGCACTTAAAAAAAACATAGCACATGACTGTAAATACCAGGTAAAACCTAGTGTACAAGAAATAAAGATCAGCTTCCATCACATTCTCTTTGAGCAAACCCTCTGATTAAAGACGTTGTAAGTTTGCATGTCATAGTGTATCACATACAAACTAATCAACCTGCTTGTCATGCATTTGCAGGTGCTGCATCGGCCGACACACACCACCAAACTTGTGGTACATGAAAATATGGGGAATACAAGCTGATGACATAACACTGCCCACCACAGTAAAATTCCACAGAGTGCAAAGCAGCACCTCAAGAGAAATTTATAGCACTAAAATTCCATTTTAAAATGCTTTATCTACAACCACGAACTTCAAAAGTGGGAAACGTTAAAAAATCGCATTTGTAAAAATAGCCCTGGTATATTACTAACCAGCAGTGTGGACATATACCTGCATAAATACATGCATACATGTGAGTTTTTGCAAAAATGCATAAAGGAAATCCTGGTACCTTTACTGTTACTGTATACGTGACGACAGACAAGATAACTGTTTGTGGAAAATAAACACCCCTGGTTCACAAAAAGACCAAACCAGAGGGGAATATGGATTAATGGTTGGAAAAAAATACACAAATTCTGCAAGGTAAAGTTATTTTGCTGGCTATTTGCAATACTTGAATGCACAATAAGCAAACTAATGCAACCAATGTTCCCCACTGCACTGTAAAAAAACAGCACATAATACATTAGAGCAGTTTGAAAGAAATAATTATCTGGAGTGAATGAAAAAACATGGATTTGTGGAGCCCCAAGGCTGTTAAAAAGAATGAAAAGGTCAGCTTTCAGTAAAAATCAGAAAGCTGTGATTGGCTCTATTGACTGTTGCTGCCTCTTTACTTATGGTACAAAAATATTTTGATGTCAATGAGCACACCTATGCTGTAGTTTCCATGACACCAAGGGAAAAAAAACAGCAGAACTGTCTACTTATATAAAGTGAACACAGTATGGGCCTACAAGCATCTTGACTCATGCATCTTACTTTATGTTAAGTTGTAGAGAGAATAATACCATAACTGCACTGTTATGGCAGTTACTGTAAGGTCTCATCTGCTATGTTTTTAATGCTAGAAGAGCATACATTTTCTGAGATTGTGGCACCTTGTGTGTGATGAATACAAGTTCTGCTAAATATTTTGTCTCCTGATTTTTGCAGCTGGTGTGGCATTTTTTATATAATGCCGCCAAGTTTTTAGGGTAGGAATTTCAATAAAAACAGATCTCAGGCTGTCGTGGTTTTGGTTCTGTTTAATTTTTCTTTTTTCATTGGTTTAATTTCCATTGTGTGTTATTGTAGTTGTTTTCTGGTTGTATTTCAATTCTTATGTATTTCTTGTTTACCCTCTGTTGCCCCTTTGTGTCAGTCTCCTTCCCCCATTTCCCTTTTAGATTCTTCTGTCCACACCTGCTCCCAATCAGTTTATTACTCCAGTCTTTGTTCTGTTTGACATACTGTATATACTCCTCCTCTTCAGTTACTGTCTTCTAGTTTGCTGTCGTTCCTTGCTCCTTGTGTGTGACGTCTGCTGTTTTTTTTGTTGTTGTGGATATCTGTTGACACCTTTTGAATTATTAAATCTGCAAGAAACCAGTTCAGCTTACGTCTCTGGATTTGGGTCATTTTCAAACCTCCACGCAACCAAACAGTAGAAAAAACTTAAACAGAACCAAAACTATGAGACAAGTTAAAACATTCACTCTTAGCATTAACACTATGTGTTGTTTAGATACAAAAAGATTCTGGCATCAATCCATTGATTTTAAAAATAGATCTAGTAGTTTTATAGGTTCTTGTGAATCAACAGTTAAAATCTTGGAAAAATACAGTAAAAATACTTTCATGAAGATAAGAGGTAGGACTTATAAGTTAACAGATGGTTTTACAAAACAGCGCTGTCTGAAATTCACAAAGACAGGTACAAGACAAGCTGCCTTTTGGCAATCAATTGCAATTGCAACTGTTAGATTCGTTACTTCAAATGGTTAAACGCAGTTTTATGTGGCAGCTCACAAGCTATTTATGTCTGACAACGTCTGAAAATATCACGTTTGGCTGAGGTCCAGTGATCTGAGTAGTAAAGAAAAGGGCATCTTGTCACACAAACAACTTTTAATCACTACATGACACGCTTGATCCAATAAGCCGTCCCTACCAATAAGTATGTTGAACAGATGTCACAATTTGTGAACGGTGACGTATTTTCATTTTTCTTTTGATGCCCCACAAACTGAAACAATATCTCACATTAAATCGAGTCATATTAGAAATAAAGGCCTAACACATTCTTTAGCTGGTGTTCTTCCTAAATGCAAAGAAAGCAGAGCTGTAGTAATTGTTGCTGAGCAATGCCAGTGCGCCCCATAATAAGCAACCTGCACACAAATCACTTAAAGTAGAATAAGAAGTATTTAAATAAAAAATGTGATGGAAACTATGTTTGAAGAAAATGAAGCCACAACAAAGAGTGGGTGGTTTATAACTGGATGAAACAGTGACAGACTATAAAAAGCTCGGAGAGCTTTTTGTGAAAGTTTGACAAATAATTTTTTTAATATCATATAAAGAAACAAAACTGTGAAAGTTAAAAAAACACAACTGTCCTGGATTGTCCCTCATGTGCATCATAACAATTCTTATTTTAATGGTTTGGTTCCATTTATTTATTTACACCCTAAAGACGTATTCATGTCCAATACCTTAGTATACAGCAATAGAACCAAGCATGCAATAATACCTAAAAGAAAGTTCTTGACATACGTAGGTGCACAACCTCAAATTAACCCTGACAAAATACATGTCAAGTCAACATGATTTGAATTTAATCCAAATTGATCGACATCAACCCCTGAACTATCTCCCCTGCTTAGCTGCCTCTTCAATACACTTCAGTCAGCTACCTGTATGTCAACTATTTTTAACATAGGTAATGTGAGTTGAAAAGTTCAAATAGCATTAAATTAATCATGTAAATTATTCAGTGTTTTTTTTAAGGCTTCTTGGAATCTGAGAATACCTGCTTTATGGTTTCCCAGCTTTATTGAGCTTTTTCATCAATCAATAAGATAAATGCCTAAATTTAGTTAGAAGTTTTTGTCAGCTGTTAAATTTTTTTTAATGAAGAGCCAAATCCAGGTATGATGATATTGTTTTATATTTAGCTATGATGTGTCTCTGTTTCAGATAAGAGAGTTGAAATAAGTGGCAGAGGCAGAACATTTTGTTTGAGCGGGCAGGCATGGACCAATGTTCTCTGAGGGGTGATAAAAAATATTTATGCTTAGAAAATATGAATGGATTAAACAGCTTTTCTTTATAGTCCCCAAAAATTACACGGCAACAGACTGGTGACCCCTTTGAAAACACATATAACTGCATCACTGTAGTTTATACATAGTGTATCAGTTGTAATGACTTCTTATTACATACTTGATAAAGGAATTAGAAAATTTTAATCTGAAAAGAGTGAGAATAATATATTTGTGATAATCTTAATAAACTAATTATATTATAATTTTGTATTATTAAATTCAGTGTATGGTTATTAAACTAAATATTAAAACATCAAATCAGTCAGGACATTCTACTTGATAGCATTACTGCTCCCACTCTTTTAGAGGGGAACTTCCTGCTCAAGAGATGGTGATGTGAGTCCACATGGAAACAACAAATGATCTTTATATATATATATATATATATATATATATATATATATATATATATATATATATAT
>NW_015150507.1:212089-214320 GCF_000732505.1 Cyprinodon variegatus
AGATAGATAGATAGATAGATAGATAGATAGATAGATAGATAGATAGATAGATAGATAGATAGATAGATAGATAGATAGATATAGATAGATAGATAAATAGATAGATAAAGATATACAGTATATAGATATATAGATAGATATATTATTTATGCACTCAGTTTATAGGTGGTGTTTTTATCCTAAAACCAGCAGTTGAATTTGTCATGGTAATCCCAAATCTGTAGATGTCTTTCTATGAACCCAGACAAACAGAAGTCAGTTTTGTTTTTTACTTTGCTCTTAATTAATTAAATCCAATCCACTGCAAACAGTTATTTTAAAACATGAGTGACAGTTTAGTGCAAACTTGCTGAATTTCACACCACTTCATGATAGAATAATTATTTTGCTTTTTATTGAATAGGTCATTGATTAAATGGGCAAAATTTCTGTATGAGAAGGGGGGGAAGCTATATTATACTATAGAATAAAAACTATAGATCTTTCTGTCAGTTGGCATACATTTTATATCTACAGAAACCTTATTATATAAGTCTGTTAAATCTAAAGAGACTCATATTTGCCAGAGGTACTGGAGCACAGAAATGAAAAGCTTAATTTTATGTGTGGTTTTAAAAAGCTCATAACTCATCTGGGTTTGTTTTGGTTGCAGTTCTTAAGCTCGTTAACCACCTTAGAGATAATTAAACCTGCTGAGTTGTCTGCAGAGAGGTTAGAAGGAGTCACAGAACATTAAAAACTCAACCTCTCTTAAATTCAAGATTCTAATTTAAAAACAGAATAAATTTCTTTAAAAGAAATCAAACGTGTCACGCAGACGCAAGCTAATCCTTTTCAGTGTTACATAAGTTTAAAACTGTCACCATTTGACAAAGACGGTAGAGTAATTACTTAAAATCTAAACCTAGATGTAAATAAACTTAAGGATTTCATTGCCATAACATTTTAATTGTTCAATCATCAAAAAAAAAAAAATCTCATTACAAGAACCATCTCAAATGAACAATCGATTTTAAAGCGCATTTTATGGTTTATAGCTTAGAATGTGAAGAAAGTACTGCTGCCGTGATAAAAAGGAAATAAGAGAAGTGGGTGCATGCTAGAAGAATCTCCACTGTCACGTCTGGGGATGAAGCTAGAATCCCTAAAGTATGGTGTAGGAGCTAAGGCTTTCAGACCCACAAACACTACCAGACCAGAGAGGACACGCTAATGCAAGTGTGTGAGATCAGATAAGGACACTAAGTCTCTGCTCTCTAGTGTAACTATTAACTATTTCCTGTACATTACTGTAAAAGTAAAAACATGGTCCGAGTAGATAGATTATTTTAGATCCTTTGCAATCTTATTAGGTTAAAGGACTCAAAGTTATAAAACACTATGCAGGTAGGAAGATAATGGAGTATGGATGGAAAACAGGGAGTGACACAATATACCTCACTAACAACCTTCACAGTAGGAACTCTAACCTTTCATGGTAAGAATTATATACATATACATACACTGTTTATATATATATATACACACACATACATGTATATATACATACATATAAATATACACATATATGATGTATATGTCAAGCTGTCGGACTCATTTAGTGATCCGGTCATCTCAAGTTACACGGGTGAGTTTTTGAGAAGGACATGCTGCACTGAGCTTTGGTACATTTAAAAAGAGGCATGTAGACATGAAAAATAAATGTATAGATCTCTAATTAGGCTAATACTTGAGTCAAAAGTCATGTATTTTTGCTTTAATATGTGTTTGCAGGGCTGACAAGAAAAATATTTTACCTATTGTAGATAATCTGTCCAACTGCAATAATAGTTTTGCAGAAGAAATGTTATACTGGTTAGATGAAACTCTTATTTAAACAGACTATGAAATAATTCAGGCATGGCTAATAATGTGTGCAAACATGCTTATTTCTATAACGGGCTGTCGTATTATTGAACATTTTCATTTTCATGTATTATGAATATGCCATTTTAAATAACTGCACAATGTTGCTTTTCTAAATTGCGAGTTTTGCTAAGAGCTTTTTCTTTTTAATCTTTCTATGTTTCGCATTTCAGGCTACAAGTATGTGCAGAATGAAAACATAATCAGTCTAGCTTTTATGACTATGGGGATTTTTTGGCAGGTTTTAAAAGACAACATTCAGCAAGTTACTGTTCATAAATGTGTCATTATTCAAAAGAATAATATACTCACATATATATATATAT
>NW_015150507.1:215855-231339 GCF_000732505.1 Cyprinodon variegatus
GATGCGGACGTCGTGGAAGACATTTTGTCCCGTAACGCTCGCCGTACTGCTGGGGGGGAGAAGCGGTGGGGGGGGAGATGTTCATCTTGCTGCAGTCTGCAGTCTGAACGCTAGATGTCACTAAAAGTTACACACTGTAGCTTTAATAGTGGATAAGCTTTTTGACCACACATTTTTTGACCAGGAAGCTTATTTAGCTATGCAATGGACACTAGATTGGATGTAAACAATGGCTTGAAATGTTTCCATCCATAAAATACAGGAAATAATAATTGTGTATACAGCAAAAAGTTCCTCACTTAGCTCACTGCATTTTCCACCAAAAACCTACAGCAGCTGTTTTGGACATTGGATGTCTTGTATTAACAGAAAACGTCTATATAATTTAGTAAAGATGAGACACAAAATGGAAAGGAAGATCTTGCTGCAAGTTTGTAAGAAAGGGATTGGTTTGATTTATGTTTTGTATTGATTTATAATAACATAGCTCTCTAATCAATGAAAAAACAAAGCCCTGCAGAGGTTAAAACACCAAGTCTTAAACCAACTAGATAAGTGTATTTAAATAGAGAAGTTAAGGTAAGAAGGTTTTCCTTACATACAAAAGTGGATATGTGTCTAAATGAGGTCTTAAATACATATCTAGAAGGGCCAAAGTCTATCTAAAGGTTTACTGGTAATTATAGCACACAACTCAAATATAATATTCAGATTTCAAACAATTAACTGAGATCTACAACATAAAAATGCACTAGATAATGATGTACATAATATCCATCCATCCATTTTTCCATCTTTAGTAACTGGTTAATGCTGTCGTGGTAGAGGGGAAATGCTTCTGCCGATCTTTAGTCAACTGACCAGGATCAGTGTACTCCCTAGAGTCATCACCAACCTATTCATTTAGCACAGCATTTTGAAAATGAAAAGACTTAGACAAACTTTATTGTCATTAAAAGCAACAGGACTGGTTACAAACAAGCATAGATTCGTACCTAAGGGGTTCTTGTCAAAACATTGCGTAAAATCTGTCTATGACAAAGCAAATATTTATACTTCACAGCCTTAAGGACTATAACTGTACAACTATGAAGGGAAGTTACTGTGTGAGAGTACTTTGATTTATTCACTGATCTCCTGCTCAGCAGGAGTTGATGCTTTGCCAGCAGCAGTAATCACAGCAGATCAAAGCTGCCCAGACATCTGATAATGACACACATCTGTTGCTGTCTTTGTTTGTCTGCGTTTTTTTTGTAAGTGAGGATGTACCCAGACCAAGGAAAGACAAGTGTTAATAGCACCAAAACAGGTCTAACACGTGGAGATTGCACTTCCTGTCAAAGGGAAACGGATGACACAAGTTAATAAGGAAAACCATTCAAAAAAATCCCCAGAAAGTACATTTCTCAGATTTTACCTTTCTCTTATTCAACTGGGTATTTTCTTTACATTTCAGTGAAAAAATTACAATTTTAATACATTTTTTGCACATCAAATAGGCAAATATACCTCTTTCACTTCTGATGTTGGTAGAGAAATATTTTTTTTTTAATACAAATTCGGTCTAGATTTGATCTGAATTTAAATTTCAGAAAGGATCATATAGATTAAACTGCACAGATTTAGATAAACTTTATTGGCATGTTGTAAGCACAGAGAACAAAATTCCATTGCATACAACTTAAATCAAAAATGAGATTGTAGCTGACATAAATAACATTACAATATAAAGTACAGAAGTGTTAAGATGTATCAGTTCAAGGAGAAAAAAAATGTTTTTAAACAAAAATGTGCGCAACAATGAAACTTATTAGTGCAAAAAATGATGGTGCAAAAAAAGTCTTTGCATGCGTGATGCAGAGTCCAGTTTAGAGTTTGACAATTCAACAGTCAGATCGTAACAGGGAAAAAGCTGTTTCAGAACCTGCTCGACCTGCAGCGAATGCTGCAGAGCCTCCTCTGATGACCTAAATTAGCAGGTGAATAATTTTAGAGCTTTGATATGCACAATAGTTATGTCGCAAAAATGGCATTAAAAATAATGTATTAAAATGTAAATTGAAATAAATAAATTGAATGTCCATTAAATGCCCCAATAAATAATTACTAGGGGCACAAAACATGTGTTTTGTGGATCTGGAGAAGGCATTCGACCATGTCCCTTGGGGGGGTCCTGTGGTGGGGTACTGTGGAGTACAGAGCCCTTCAATAAGGGCTGTTAGGTCTCTGTATGACCGGTGTCAGAGTCTGGTCCGCATTGCTGGCAATAAGTCAGACAGGTTGCCCTTTGTCACCAATTCTGTTCATAACTTTTATGGACAGAATTTCTAGGCGCAGCCAAGGTGTTGAGGGGATCTGTTTAGGTGGCCTTAGGATTGCTTCTCTGTTATTCACAGAAGATGTGGTTCTATTGTCTTCATCATTGCGTGATCTACAGCTCTCACTGGAGTAGTTCGCAGCCGAGTGTGAAGTGGCCGGAAAAGGATAGAGTGCCTTCTCTGGGTTGAGGAGGATGGGGAGGATGTACTACCCATAGTGGATGAGTTTAAGGCCCCGTCCACACGAAGTCAAAACGAACACGAAACGCTGATATTTTCCAAAACGTTTGCCGTAAAGACGGAGACGTAAAATAAATGTGAGTGTCCACACGAATGCATGAAAACGCTGCAAAATGTATGCCAGGCCTGTAAGTTGTGCTGTGGTGCCAAAGCAAAAATAGGCGACGAAATGTTGGGCATGCGCACTAATATTTATACATGGTTGCCCTGCGGGTCCATTTTCGTGGTTAAGTCAAATTCAGGTGCTGAACTATGTCGTCGATATTGCTCTGTTCTTCCTGGAGATATTCCAGAAGAAGAAGATTCTGTTGTAAGCCTGACAGCAGGGTGAGTAGCATTAGCAGCAACGGCGCCATTGTTGTTGTGATACTGGTCGCGCATGCGTGTTTAGAGGCGACGCTATGACGCATGCGTGTAAAAAAAAATATGCGGTTAGAGCTTAAAGATGGAAACGCGAAAACGGCGTTTCGAAATCTTCCCACTCTGAAGGCTGAATAAAAAAAAGATCGTTTACGGACCCCCGAAACGCCGGCTTCGTGTGGATGAGAGGCTGGTTTGGTGAAAAATTTGTGCGTTTAGGCCAGGGTTCGTCTTCGTGTGGACGGGGCCTAAGAATCTTTGGGTCTTGTTCACGAATGAGGGGAAGATGCAGCGGGAGATCAATAGGCGGATTGGTGCGGCGTCTGCTGTGAAGTGTGCACTGTACCGATCTGTTGTGGTGAACAGAGAGCTAAGACAAAAAGCAAAGCTCTCAATTTACCAGTCGATCTGCATTCCTACTCTCATCTATAGTCACGAGCTTTGGGTCATGACTGAAAGTACGAGATCCAGGATACAAGCGGCTGAAATGAGTTTTCTCTGTAGTGTTTCTGGGCTCTCCCTTAGACATATGTTGAGGAGCTCAGTCATCCGGGGAGGACTCAGAGTAGAGCCGCTGCTCATACACATCAAGAGGAGCCAGTTGATATGGCTCAGGCATCTCATAAGGATTCCTCCTGGACATCTCCCTGGTGAGGTGTTCCAGGTACAACCCACCGGAAGGAGACCCAAAGGGAAACCCAGGACACACTGGAGGGACTATGTTTCTATGCTGGCCTGGGAGCGCCTTGGGATTCCCCTGGAGGAGCTGGCCCAAGTGGCTGGGGAGAGGGACATCTGGGCTTCCCTACTGAAGCTGCTTCCCACACAACCCGACCCCGGATAAGCGGGAGAGGATGGATGGATGGACAAATAATATATAAAACATGAGAAAGTTTAAGCCTTAAGCAGTTAGATTTACACCAAATTCTTACTACAGCTGCTTACCTCAATGCATTGCCAAACAAGCCAGGTCCTTCATCATTAAATAAAACACAAGTATCTCTGCGAAGCATCTTTAACAACACTGAACTAGAAACAACTCCCTCTTGCCATGAGAAAGATATGCACACTCTCAGTGCCGTCATACATGTCTTTTAACAGGCTCTGTGGTGGACATTCTTTGATAGTTTTAACATAATATTTTGTGTCTCATAAAACAATATATATATGTTATAACACATAAGTTTAGTCATTTTTCTTTTTTTTGCTTTAGTTTATTTGTAAAAAAAATTGTCTTGTGTCCTTCTGCATTAATTTGTGCCAGCCTGCGCAGACCCTCTTTTGCTGTTACTCCTCTATTGTTATGTCTGACGGTCCAAATTTGATTACGTGCACAGAATCTCTCCATCGTCTGGTATTGTACCAGTGTCTCCTTTGTGGTCACAATGACAGCAGAAATCTTTGTGAGTCTACACTATAAAGACATAAAAACGTGACTGCTGTTGAGTTTTAGATTTAAAAAATTGTTTTGCACATAATAGTTTATATTTCCAAAGCTCCACCCATACAGTTGTAGGATTTGATCATTAGAATAAAGATCTGCATATTGATAAAGGAACACAAGCAAATAATAATTTCCATGCCCTGCTTGCTGAACTGGTTGTACAAATCCAGCAGGATGTCTTATGTGAGAATCCAAAATGTCTTTATCTAATCTGAGAAAATTTGAGGTCCTAATGCCTGCTTTTGCATAACATTGTTGTAGATAGATGTGTTTTAATGCAAATATTTTGTTCAAAGCTAGGTTTTATTGAGCTGTTAATATCTTATTATTAAGCCTAACCGAAATCGTATTCTGTTTACAGTAAATGGCATAATAATGTTAAGTTATGAAGGGAGTAAAAATGCTAACCATGGCTGCAGATAGGTTCGCTCCCATCAGTAATTGTTCTAATAAGGCAAGGGGGACTTTGGCTTAAGATGCAGTGGAGTGTCCCCTTAAAAGCATTTCATTTATGCAAGCAGATGAAGCCTCAATAGTCAAGATCAATAGCAGTTGTGGTGCTTGAATACTTGCTATAGACAAGGATGTACAATGCTATTCAGGCATAATAAGAAGCAGACATGAGAACATCTCAGCAGCTTAAGGGGGTATGAAATCTTAATTTGCTGAATTCTGTTATACTTTGGTGAAAATGATAGAAAATGTATTCAGGTTTTCCAGAGACACAAAACAGACACATTTAATGCACAAGAGCCCCCAGGACTACAGTCCTGGAAGACTGAGCTCATTTTTCCGATGCGTATTTTATATTACTGATGATGCATTTCTCCCTTTTAAACCATAAATACAAAAGATACATAACCAACTTGCCAGTCCGCTATACATATTCTTCCTTTTTCCATGATAAAATCTGGTTAAGTAGGAATTTAGCTCTCTCTGCAAAGCATCAAGATTTACCGCAGCAATGCAGAAAGACAGATTGATTGAAATTCATGGATGTAAAGTAAGCAAGAGGGAAAAATATATAATGTTTCCTTGAAGTATAACAGAAGCAATGTGTATCTGTCACTGCTTGGACCCGTTTTTTCCCTCAATAAGTTTCTACACTAAATAATTTAAAATCAAATATACAATAAAAGGATAAACACCCCATCTGACAATCATTGATGTTGATTAAGCACTCAAATCTAGTCAATGTTAGAAATTAAATGTCAACTATTTATCATACCAAAGATGAGATTTTTTGTATCATCAATACAGACAGCCTAGAGAGATATTCTCTAAATGTTTTTGACAAGAATAGTATGAAAAAAAACATGATTGCTGAAATCAAAAAACTGCTACCAGGGTTCAAGACTATTTTGTCACAAGATCCAAATATACATTGACACAAGACACTATAATGACATAGGCTATGACTTGAGGCTGACAAATATTATGTGTTCAAGATCAAAGCCCTTTTGTAGAAGCACAGGTACGAACGTCCTAGTGAGGTAAATTATCAAACTTTTTCTCTCTTTGTTTTTTTCTTAAGACAGATTTTGTTATCCATGGAGCCTGGGAAATGACATAGGAATAAGGAAAAAATATAACCTGTACACAAAATACTAATTAATTCCCACGAAATGCAACTCCGTTGCCAAAAATTATGTTCTTATGGGAGTATGACGTATGGAACGTAACAAATGAAATGTACTTGATTACTGTACTGAGGTACTTTTTTTGAGTGTCTTTACTTTACTTGATTTATTTTTGAGGGAGTACTTATAAATTTCACTCTACTACATTTCAAAGTAGTACTTTCTACTCCACTACATTTGAGAAAGCTGTTAGTTCCTTGTTACTTTTGGCTCTGCTTAGATTTATAATCCATTGTTGACTTTTTTCTTTTTTGGAATAGAATTTCAACATGCAAGATAGCAGCCCTTAGGACTGAATTTGGACACCATAGTTTTATAGATTTGCAAGACCTTTCATAAATGTAAGAAACTCAGAGCAGATGCTATTTGTAGTTTATCATTTTTTATCAAGCTGTGAGTTGTTGCTTTGTGCTCGGTTATTCAGTATAGTTTTCTTTGTGATACATAACGCAGTGAAAGCCATGCAAACTATTTTTTATTTCCAAAGAGTTTCCCTTAAAGTCACCCAGCAAGCAAACTGATGGGGAAGGTGAAATTTTACAACTCAGGCAAAGTGAGGTAACTTACCAGGCAGAGCAAACTTTAATTATCTTTGTCACACTTTTTCTCTACCCCTTTTTCAATTTTTCCCTGTGGCAATGCACAGTGCATCATATAATAAATTAGCTCCTCATGTATAATGGATCAGCTCTGAGGCTGTGGATCGCTTGCTTCAACTCACCCCCCCGTCCCACCGCCAATTGTGTCCATTGGTCCATTGGCTGCACTCAGTGAAGAACATTTATGGAGACACTATGAGCTGTAGGAAAAGTGCTCTAGTTGACCTAGAGGGTATCTGCATATTTATTTGACAAAGCAACTTTCTCTAATGCTACAGGATATTTAGTCACATTCTCCTGATTAT
Source organism: Cyprinodon variegatus (assembly GCF_000732505.1). NCBI lineage: Eukaryota > Metazoa > Chordata > Actinopteri > Cyprinodontiformes > Cyprinodontidae > Cyprinodon > Cyprinodon variegatus. The sequence goes on from NW_015150507.1 coordinate 222,762, forward strand.
TTAGTCACAACTTAGGCTTTACATATTTATTGACTACTTATCTTAATTTATACATTTTCAATTACAAAGGTTCACATCTCCTGGATAGCACTAATGTTGACAAACAGTTCATAAGAAGATCATAGACCCAACCTGATCCCCTTTATTTTGGCTTTGCATGTACAGTAAGAGATAAAAATCAGGAATAAATTTGTTTTTTAGCATTTGTGTGATCTGATGTTCATTACTCTGCTAACTCTCCCTTTAAATATCATCATATAAGGTCAAAAGCAAGTATGGGAGATTTGGAGTGAAGTAATTTGAGAGCAAGCCTTCCAGTATAAGTAGGTGGGTGTAGTAGAGGATGAAGAAATTGCTAATCTGGAGTAAGGAGATAATACAATGAAAGTGAAAAGGATAAAGAAAGACATGGAGCAGAACAATCCAGGTGTTACGGGAAGCATTCTTTGAATCTCTAATGTCAGTGAACAGGGTGAGATAAAAAACAATCACTAAGCAAGTGTTAAATGGCAGTACAGATGACGCAGGTATAATGAGTGATTGTCTAATTTAAAACTGTCAATTCCACTGTCACTCAAATAGACTCAATAGCCCCTTTTCCACTGACGCTCAAAGCGAGCTTTGCAAATCATGCTTGGATTTTCATACATAATTACCTAATTTTCACAGTGCTTTGTTGCAGCCAACACACACACACACACATTCACACACACAACTTTTGTAGTTGTGTAGTTTACTCTTGTCTAATTTTTGAAAAGTATGATGGAACGGAAGAGTAGAAGCTATCACAAGGATGATGAGGTCCAGCCTCTTTTAAATATCTTTGCTGAGGAGGACATTTATCGTGAGTTTGCACACCACGAAGCAGGTACAGAAAATCAAGAAAGATCAAGAAAATGAAGCAGGACTACAAGAGACTAAAGGACCATAACAATGGTAGCAGATCAGACTGTCGGACAAAACACCGGTATGACCAGCTGGGTGTGATCCTTTGACACAGGCCTGCTTACACGGTCACCAGAGGCACAAAAGTCTCAAAGGCATTGATAGTGGACGGTGTTGGTCAAGAAGAGCTCTCGGACATGGACTGTAGTCTAAGTATATATTAGTATATCCTGCAGCAGATGGAGGGAAAGTTTGTACAAAAACAGGTGTGTGCACACCCATGATGTGTTACACTGTGTTCATGATCGCACTCCAACATGTGGTGTTGTTTACATTAACGTTTTTTGGCAACCACGTCACTATGGTGATTTGCATGGCTGTCCTGGGGACATTCAAAGAAATAAAAAAAGAACATGACAAATTAGTTGAGATTCCTATTAGTCAGGTAATACAAAGCCTGGGGCTTTGAAGGCTTTAATATGGTGAGAAGTTTATTAACCGAACCATGTACAGTAGCTATTTTGAAAATAAATTAAATTCATTCTAGAATTATAGATTTTCTTCGGAATGTACTTTTGATCATACCACCAATATTTGGAGGTATAAAGAGTAAAAAAAAAAACAGTATAGTAACAATAATTAATTTCATAAACATAACTTTATTTCATGATCTTGGCACGTATGGCTGGATTTGGCTTTTGTCTCAAATCCGCTTTGCTCCACCCAGCACTCATTGTCTCTAATCAGATCCTCATAGTCCTGTTTCTATTTAAGCTACCTGTTCCCAGCAATTGGTGCCAGATTATTCAAGCCGAGTGTGAGAGTATTCTAGCGTACCCTGTTGTGTTTTGACTCTCTGATTCTGATCCAGTTCTGCCCCTGACTTCTGAGTTTTGGTTGCCCCTTTTCTGCACTAATACCCTGATCTGTCTCCAGACTGTTACCTGGATTCTGAGACGCATCCTCTGATCCCGTCTTGGATTATTCCCTCTGGATTCTTCTGTTCCTATGCGTTCTCTGGCTGCTGCTGGTTGCTGCTTGATTTCTCTCCAGACTTCTCTCCTGAATTGGCTTTGTCACAAGCTACAGAGTAACAACTTCTCGGAACTTCGCTCCTTCTTCTGGGCTCAGACTGAACTTTACCAGGTTGGTGACTCTCCTGCTTGTTATCATTCCCCGCCTTAGTTCTGAAGTCACTGATCTGAATTTACCTCACTACAGAGTATCCAGTGAGCCCGCCACAGCTGAGGAACAGCCGCATGTTTCTCTAAAACAAAAAGAAAAGAAAAAAAACCCTTGTTTCTAAATCTAATCTGTCTCCTAGAATTCTGTGTCAAATGTTCTGAGCTCCTGACACTTCATAATGGTTTGGGGATTAACCCTGGATTGATTTAACTTGCAATTTAAAGAACTGCAATCTTTGATAATAGAGATAAGGAAATGTATACACAAACTGGAAAGAAAATTATCTGGAGAAATTATTAGAGATTCTGAGAAGTTATTAAAAAAAAAGGTCTATGGGCAATGAACTGAATTTATTATAACATTTTTCCAGTCATGCTCATAACTAAGTGCCAATAAGTGCTTCACACAAGAGCTACATTCTGCCAATGGTGTAAATTAAAAAAGTAAATTTTCTTGATTACCATACTTATTTGAGTATCTTTACTTCACATGAGTAATTTTTGGGGCGGTCTTATAACTTTCACTCGACTATATTTCCACTACATTTCAGTGAAATATTCTACTTTCTACTTCACTACATTTCTAGGAAGCTGCTAGTTACTTGTTCCTTTTGGCTCAGCTTAGCTTTTCAATCCACTGTTGCTGTTTTTCTTTCATGAAATGTAATTTCATCATGGCAAATAGCAGCCCTCAGGACTGAATTTGGACACCACAGTTTTAGAGATTTGATTGTCATTTAAGAAATGTGAGAAACTTGGGGCAGATATTATTTGTAGTTTTGTAAATGTTATTACGGTGTCAGCTGTTGCCTTGTGATCACGTTGTTCAGTAGGATGAGTTATCAAATCAGAGGTGTAGTTTTTTTGTGGTAATAGATTCAACTTTAAACCTCTGTGAAGCGAATCAAGACCTCCTGTTTTCTTCTTAATTTTTTTCTAAATAAGAAACAATAAAAACAAAATAGTTTTCCTTATTTTTGTGGCATTTATGTGCTGAAGTTCTTTATTTTAGTGTAATATTTCTGTAACACAATGGTAAACTAAATTATTCTTATTTCAACCATTGTGTATATTAGCTGCGACATCTGTCACCTGTAATTTGATTGACAGATGACTGTTGATATACAATTGGCCAAATTTAGGTGTACAAGCTGACATATAACTAACTGACCTGCATAAGATAATGAAAAAAACCCCCAGAGATTTTATGACAGGAATTTTTTTTAAATAGAAATTTTCTAACTTTTGGGACAATATCGTCTGATAAAGAGTACATTTATATACATGTTAAGCCAGAATGATTTGCCATTTAAATATGACTTCCCTATGACTTTAAAGCAAGTGATGCGCTGCTTCGCTTTTACAAAGACCGTATGGCCCCTAGTAAAGGGCCCCCGACTCCGTGCTCCTGAACATCACAACACAAAGGACCCGGTTGAATGCCTTCCCCTGGTTTAAACTTTTTTTTATTTCAAATGGAAAAACACTAACTAGTGAAGTAAGCAATAAAGTTTTAGCCCTTTGTCTATTATGTTGGCAGACTTAAATCAAGGTAGTCAATGGTACAACAGAATTGATAAAACCAGACTATTTGATTTAACTGTCTTTGGGGGAAAAAAAGGCTGGAACCATGCCTAATAAAAAACCTATAATGTTTCATGAGAAAAGTAGGATTCATGCTTTAAATAACAGTTTTTGAGGTTTTGAACTTGGCCTGTTTCAAGCGGAAACCTCAGCAGATCAGTGCTGCACCACATTCTATGACCATGTTACTCACTGTAGACTACTAAAAAGAATCTGTAACAGCTCCCCATTAAGGAATCATGTGCTTTCTTCACAAACTCAATTTATTGGCAGACACCTAAAAAAGCCTGCATCCAGCCAAACAAAGGCAGAAGTCAATCACTCAAGAATTTAATCACTGTTGTTACAGAGCTCCGCTGGACTATCTTCAGGTTCTGATTCAGAAGAAGATGAAGAAAAACCAACTGATGTAGTGACAACATGACTTTGGATGACAAAGAACGCTTTGGGCAGAGGAGCGAGGGCATAAGGTATCAGGAGCTGTCACCATCACAACACAAAATGATTAGACAAAACTAAATGTAACACCTCCATGCCCTCGTATCCTGCATCAATTTCACCTGCCTGCCACCCGGAGCATGTCATCTCCTGACATGCTTCTGTAGCATGTTGCAGAGGTAATTAATGTTATTTTTAAGTACAGAAAGCATCCACATTTAACAAGGCAGGTTCAATCTGCTCCTAATGGGCTCTGTAGATATGTGTGTGTGGGTGGGTTGGGTGATGAGCTGTCTGAATCAGCTACAGGGACAATATGGGATCTATGTTACTTAGGAGAGAAAAAGGCAAGAACCCTGCACGCATTGTAATTAACGGTGACCATATAATCTCAGATTTTGTTTCGCATTTATTTTTGGTTGGCTACAGTAAAAAAAAAAAAAAAAGAATCATTTAAAGCCCTTTAAGCCTCAGTGCGTGCATTTAAACAAATGCTGCATCAAAAAACAGTGTCGGCTGTGTTGATGAAGGCTGTGTTGATGAAATAAAGGACCATGTTGATAGATCATACTTTGTTTTAGCTTATATGCATAGAAAATCAACACACCAACAGAATCCAACTTTCAACATAATGGTATCTGTTTTGTAACTAGTGACATGTGAAACATGTGCTGTGAGACGTTTTGCTAAGGAAAAAGTCTCAAAAGGTATTTTTTCAGTTTTTGCTATTTATGCACACTTATATGTTTTAAATCATTCAGATATTTCTTCAAAAAAAAAAAAACAAAAAAAAAAAATTTCATTTATAAAGACTTAAAACTATTGGAACCAACCTGACCTTGTATAAAGAAGTGACCCCTGCACCTTGTTACATCATTATTTTGAGTATTATCTTCTTCACACCAGCATCACAATAGCCTATTTTGATAAAAAAGGTAAGATCTAAAATGAAATTACGCCAAGAACAAATGTGATAAAGTGAAGGTTTTTGGAAGTGTTATGTTTTGTTATGTCAAAAACAAAATCAATACAGCATTTCAAACAATCTTCATACTGACGGTGAATGTTGATGGAGGCAATATGATGATCTAAGGCTGCCTTCCTATCTTACTTCTTCTACAACTTGCCTTTACTGATGGAAGCAGTTTGTGCCCCATTCAGGTTATTTGGGCCCATCATCCATACTTCAGAGGCAAGTCTACCTCAGAGAGGCACAGAATAACTAAACTGCAGACTTTGGCCAGGCATGACCTCAAACATCCTTTTAAAGCAATATAAAGAATTTGAAGTGATTTCCAGTCAACACACACCAGAAGGCAGTTGTTACTGCCAGAGGTGAAATAATTATAAATAGGTTTATAGGGGAAATACTTTGAACACATCACAAAGCAGATGGAAATAACGTATTTGAAGTAGAACAGTCAGTTCTGTTGACTCCAATTTCAGGGATTCAATTACTATTTTTGGTCTTTTCCTTTTTAGGTTATCTGATTAGAATTTGCTTAAAAATTGAGATGAAAAAAATTCACTCAAATAAATCTCTCAAGTTGCAGTTACTCTCCACAGCACTTTAAATTATGTAATTTTATGGTACAGAATTTCATTAAGTAGAAAAAAGGAACCCCTGTTTTTCACGGCACTATTGCATATGTTCTATATATGCATGGAGATGAGCAGAAGACAGGCAATCCATCTCAGCTCTCTCTATATATTCACCCTGTAATTCAAGCAAAACTAATAAATAAATAACAAGCAGATCAAATGCAAGAGCCAACAAAAGAAAATCAGCATTAAATATGCACATCTGCTTTAAAATATATGTCTATTTATATGAGGGTGGCCACACGCTAAAGCTGCGCAGTTTCAGCGAGAGACACAGACCAGCTCTGCAAAGGGCAAATTTCTCATTGCTGCAGAAAAGGGTCAAAAGTCTGCTCAGGCAGATGATGTACTTAATGTGTGAGTAAGAAATAGGTTTCAATTTTAATCCAAGTCTTTCATTCATTAATTACACTTCTATCACATGGTTTTATTTCACATCTATGATTAAAACACATTGGGAGTCAGTGAAAACTGGTCTCTCATCTGAGCGCCTTCTCATCAGGATATGTTTATGTCTTCCTTCCTGTGCTCACAATATTATGCATGAATAAAAATACAATTACTAAGCACTGTCCTATAGCTGTTATAATATGAATGATCATCTTGACAGAGTTATTGCTGTTGTAGATGTAGTTGTAATCTATTTCTACTGAAAGAGAAGTGAAGAAGAACCCAGACCTTTAAGGCATAAAAAAAGCAATTAAAACAATGTCCTTACAGTAGGTGTGTTTTACGGTTAATGGTTACACTTCCTTGTTTTTGTACTTAATACCAAACTAACCAAAAATAGTAATTCAAACATGGTTCCACACAACTTCCAGTATTAATAAACTGCAGGTGTTTCACGGATAAAGGAAAACAGATCTTGACTTCAGGGGTAGGAGCTCTTATTTTAGTGCTCTTTTCCAAACATGCTAAAATGATTAGTAATGACTGAAGCTGAATGATGAAAGATCCTTCTCAGTTTCATTGTTATTTGATGGTTTACTATCCAGCAAGTGGGGCACAAGATCTGAAAATCTGTGCAAATTATCATACTTGGAATTGTTCATTATATCTGATCCTTAATATTAAAAAAAAATGCTGGATAAACTGCTAATTTTACTCTCTACTGAATACAAAGTTTAAGTCATAAATTGTTTTAATTTGCCTTTGTTTCATCCATGAGAGAAAAAAAAATGTTACCAATAACTTAATGCTATTTGCACAGAGTGCTGAATAGAAATACAATTGGACCAAAAATGCACCTTATATTGGACAGATTAAAAGTCAGATAGCAAATTACCACTTGCCCAGTCTTTATTTCACTACAGCCTGTTGTTTGTGTCCATGTATTGATTAACAAACTGCCACTGAAACCTTAAGCTTTCAGGTCGGATGGTCAAAAGTAATAGAAAATGCTGTTATCTCATTTCATTCTCTAACATGTTTGTAAACCAGCTTTTCTAAATCGATACCCATCCTTTGCAAATGCCCTCTTTGATGGTTCATTCTGACTAGCTAAATTAATCCTTTAGGCACAGTAACTGAACTACAAGATGTCTAATGGAAAACGATATGCTTCAGGTAGTTTGGTTAAGTAAGTGAAGTAAAGCAAAGATAGGCAGAATATAGAAGGTAAAAAGGATGGATATAACTAAAGAAAATACAAATAAATATACAAAAGAAATGTTGAATGTTTGCAGAAGAGAGAGATAAAATATGACACTTCAGTGACCTTGGACAGGAACCTTGAAGGACAGAATACCCTAAGATGATGAGTCTAAGTCATACAGATAGATGTGCATTCAGTCCTATCCATTATAGGGGCATTTCCTCCACTATTTTGACAGCCAAGTATTTTGAACTAATTTTGAGCGCTCTACTCATAGAGGGAATGTTATGTGAATCTAACTATCATATCTACCAGTAGGAGCTCTTTCAGAGTCTTACTTGTTTGTTTGATTAGAATGATAATCTCCAAAGTTATATAAGATCTAAAAAAAAGAGTTTAGAAGATCCATTTGATTAAGGATGTGATATCAAGTACAATTACTATGAATCCTACATTAGAATTGCTTGTTTCTATAACACTCTTTACTTATTAGTTCTCAAGGACAGTAAAATGTGAACAAATGTTAAAGGAACTGGGTAAAAATAATTATTTGCAGATATGGAGATAACTTGGAACCACTACAAATGTGTTGATATGAAATATCAAAGGGGAAAATAAAATCAACAACCACTGACTACACCAGCTACAAGTCAGTTTGCTAGTGTACTGAGTGGAAACTGGATTAGTTTAAGATATGTAAATAGCTAAATGTCCCCACATGAAACAGGCATTAGGCAGCACTTAACGAATAAGTGCTGCCTAATGTTAAAAGTTTTTTGCATGTTTTAAAATGCATAAATGACATTTTTTTCATCACCTAAAATAGGGACTGCGTGGCATGGTACTGTCACAGAAAATCAAAAGTTTAAAACTTGATCAGCAACTTTTATAATCTCATATGTAAATCCTTTATTGTCCCACAATGGGGAAATTCACTCTCTGAATTTAACTCATCCCCTTGGGGAGCAGTGGGCTGCCATTGTGCAGTGCCCAGGGAGCAGTGTGGGGTTAAGGGTCTTGCTCAGGAGCCTAGAGTGGAGGCTGTGGGGATTGAAACAGGTACTTGCAACCTTCTCAGAGCACAAGCACACTGCTCCCAAATATAAAAGCTATATAATGGGTATTTAGAAATAAATAGTGGAATTCAGTCATGTGAAAATGTCTATTCTTCTCATTCAGATCAGGTAATATAAACACATCTTAAATACATGAAAATTGTGTATATATATATATATATATATATATATATATATATATATATATATATATATATATATATATATATATATAT
>NW_015150507.1:231444-242492 GCF_000732505.1 Cyprinodon variegatus
CTGGAGGTTTCTTCCTGTTAAAAGGGAGTTTTTCCTCTCCACTGTCGCTACAAGCATGCTTAGTGTGAGGGATTGCATGAGTCGGTGAGTCGGTGCAATCAACTGGTTTTCCTTAGATAGAAAACTGTGAATCAATTTGACTGAATGATCTGGTTGAACTGTAAAGTGCCTTGAGATGACATGTGATGTGAATTGGCGCTATAGAAATAAACTAAATTGAATCAAATTAGATTAAAAAAACAATTGCTGAAGAAAAAAAACATACTGTTTTGTCTTTTTTTGTGTAAAATACTACTACAACCTCTTTATTCATTGTAAGCCAATCATTCCTCACCTCAGTTACTAAATTAGCTCAAAATATGTAAAGCATTTAACATATATGATGTTGCACATATAATATCTTTAGTTTCAGCTTAGTCATTTCATTATAATAATAAAAAGTAGATAGGTAAAGAGCTAAAAAAAAAAGAGTAATCTTTCACCTAGTAAAGTTTAAATAGCTAAGAAATATATTTTAATAGGTTTTCCACTGTTAATGCTGCACTGTGCTTTATGATCTGAAAGGGAATAATAGTTTGAGAGCTCTCCAGAGGAGCTTTGCTGGAAACTCCTTATTTCTGTCTGGATATACATTAGAGGGGGAAATTTATCATGTGTTTTACAGTTGGTGGTGCTGCTACTGCACTGTCAGGACCTTAAGGTATTTATGCTGTAGATTCGGATCTCAGCTGCCTGCATAACTCTTCCCTGCATGGTTCAGAGGAGAAAAGAAGTATGAGATTGCCAACTGTGATTGATGTATGAGTTGTTGGTCATGAGACATTTTTTTTCTAGAGGGAGGAAGCAGCTATTTTCTGAAAACTGAAAAAAAAAATTATTCAAAGCTGAAACGTACTAAAAAATGCATGTGTATACTGATAAATGAATTCTAAGCCTGTAAGTCCACAGGAAAACAATGTAAACAACAAATGTGATCACAGACTGAAAGCTGTATCACCACTGGTCACAGACTGTGGCGGTTCTTGGACAAATGTACCAGGGGGCCAGCATGTTTTCATGGGGGCACAGAAAAGCATGAAACAAAAAAAAACAGGCCAGGGGAGCTGCATGAAGTTAAATTTAATTAAGATATGTCTTCCAACTGATAAATCCTGTAGCTATATATAAATACCTAAGAGATCAAATAAAGCTATTATTTTGAATATTAGGTTAATATACATTCATAATGTAGGAGTTATTTTTAACTTAATCTAAGTTAAAATTACAGTTTTCTATAAAATCAGAAATAAAAAACTGAAAAATTAAGCAGTAAAAATTTGAGTATTTTTTGTTTGTTTGTTTTGAAAAAAAAAAACATTTAGCAGATGAAAACTGGGATCCTATCTTAATACCACTGAAGCTATCACTTTTATGTTTTTAAATAATTAGTAAAACAGAATATTTTTAAGAAAACAATGAAATAGATCCACAGGACCTATCAGTACCCATGTATGTTCCAGTGCATATCATCATTAGAATTTCTTTTAGTATTATATCTTCGGAGCAGGGGCCATAACATGGGCCAGGACATGATCTACAGAGGAACTGGCCCCCGTCGGCCCCTGTCACCCCTGTCTAGAACCGCCCGTGGTCACAGAAGCGGATTTGAAATATGGAGAGTTGTTTCTGAAGCATTAAGGCACACAAGTGGTCCAATGAAGATCATTTGGAGGGGAAGAAATCAGTTATTAATAAATTGTTTGAATAACTGTTGAATGAAAGTTCAACTTTAAGAAAAATTTAATCTGCCAAAAGAAGCCAGTGCGCATGAAATATGAAAGATGAAAACAGTCCACATATGAAATACAAGCTTTTAAATCATCGCAGAATCAGCATGATAGGGCATCAAAGGTTCAGACAAAGTTCAAGAAAACAACTTACGCGCAATTAGAGAAAGGTGAATGAATTACTTTGTATAAGTAGCGCAACGAACAGGTAAAACATTGATTTGATTACCTTCAGGTTCAGACCTCTCCCTGTGCCCTTGGCAGCTCCTCAAGCCCAGCGTTTAGGTCCCTGGCCCCGGTCCATCACAGCAGGAAAAGTCCGCAGAACTAGAGCGCACAGCCAAGAGTGAGAAGAAAAAACAAATAAAAAAAAAAAGAAAAGAAAGATAACTTATTATCTCAGTTTTGTTGTTCTAATCGCGGTTAAAGGTTTTTTCTTTCCTAAATAAATGATCGCTCCTGTTGCTGATCCAGAGTCGACTGTCAGAGCTGCTGTTCTGAGCGCTCACTGTCTGCACCAAGTCACTGAAAGTATGCAAGACAACTTCCGGTGTGAGCTTCAAAGTAACACGCTTAGAATCGATCATGCATAATGTAGAACATATGATTGTTTATGTTTTGGTTGCTGCAATTGAGACCCAAAGCATTAAGGCCTCATTGTGTGTAGATGGAGGTAGCCTAAAAACTACATAGAGATAAACAGGAGAGATGGTCAGCAGAATCTGAGAGATAGTGAATAAATATCTGAAATTAAAAAAATGAATTCATCGCCATGGTACATGGAATAGGATCCTGAACAAAAAAAAAAAAAAAAGATGCAAAGCTGGCAGGATTACAAGGAATTTGAGTCCAACATTATGGCCCTATCACTGAAAAAAATAATAATACAACCGTTTTGAGTATTTACTTAATCATATTTAGTTACTTTAAAACAATTGTTTCATGTCCTACCCTGCTAACATGAAGCACTTCTTTTAAAATAACTACTTGTGATTAAGTAAATGCAAAAAAAAACGTTTGTTTACATGATGTGCTCGCAGTAATCATACACCTGTATAAAAGCTGCATTGCTTACATGTGATAAAGTAGGCTTAATCATTTAATGGAGAAAATAAAAGCACGAGATTGGAAGGAAGTTAGAAAAATTATTCAAAACAAAACATTATAGTTGTTTAACATCTTTGAAATACAAATAAGATATTTATGATATCCAAAGCATACATTCTATGCTGATGTAACACAAAGTATTGATTCCAGTAGCCTATTAATGGGGTGAATTTATTCAGCCTAAAGGCGTCATTTTCCTTTGTTTTCAATCTATTTATATAAATCGATCTAAAATCTCAACACTTGTCATTTTCTGAGGATCACATTTTTTTTTAACAGGGAAGACTTGATCTTCAGGAAGAAACCTGTAATGAAAGCTGCTAAATGTTTATATCAGCTTTCGTTTATCTCTTTATTGTGAAATTCAGCTTCTAGTAATTTTCCTAAAAAACGTGAGCTTCACATAACTCTGAGCTTGATCCTAAATGAATATAAATTAATTATTTTGTTCTCCTTTCCCACCAATGTGTCATGCTTTCAACTGTCTAAGGGAATTTTAGCAACTGACCACTGCATAGGCTTATATTTCATGTGTTTCCTTGACTGATGGTACTAAAAACAAATAGCCCGATAGTGATGTAAAACACAGGCTATAAGGTCCATATGATGATGAAAAAAGAAGAAGGGAATGTGGGTGGGGGTCGCCTTTGAAATGCTTTTTCCTAGGTGGGTGAAAGCTACAATCATCAAGGTGCAAAAGAAGTCAGTACAACTAACTACTACAAGTAAAAGCAACAGCATGGCACATATAATTTCCTACAAGCTCAACACAGTGTGGCAAGATATTTTCTGAAAACTACTGGCAGTATTAAGCTAGCAGCAGCTTGTGCAGCCATTGAGGAGGGTAACAGATGTTAGCCATATGGAAGACCAAGAGAGTCACCAGTCAAACTCTAATCTTGTTGGAGGATTTATGCAGACTGTTTGGTATGTTCATCTTTTAGAAGGATGCAACATACTACTACTACTACTACTACATAATACTACCAAAGAAGTCAAAAGCATTTCAAATATAAAACATATTCTTAGTTAGTCTGCAGATATTTGTGAAAAAATGACTGAATAAAAAAGGCATGTTTAAAGGAATACAATGTCTTTAAGCTGGATGAAAAGACCTTTATTTTGGAATTTTTAGTGTGTTTTTTTTTTCATTGTTCCAAGAAGGTATTGTTTTGATCAACGATTTCTTATCTCCATTTGTGCTTTTGAAATCAAGTCACAATTAAATGTTTTGAGAGTTTGGAATAGCGGGAAGCATGTTATGGAGTTATGACAAAAAAAAAAAAAAAAACATAAGAACGTGGGGGATAAACTAAAAAATCTTATAGCTAACGTAATCACCGGCATAGAATGTCAGTGATGGAGCTAAAGGTTATCGCTCTGTCAGATTATCAACACGTCAAGCTTTGATCAGCATCAAAAAGAAAGACTAGCACAGATTGTGGAGTCGGCACCTTATGACTCTGATCAGGGAGAATGCCATCCAAAGTCTTGATTCACTACAAGTGGTTGTTATTGTGTAGGATGGGAACAAACCTATATTTCAGTATTTTACAGCTGGATTGTATGGAAAAAAGGCAATATCAGTGTTTAAAATCAAGGATTTCTCAGAATGTTTATTTTATTTTATGTAAAACAGTTAGATGCTACAAAAACAGAGAAAAGAATGTATGTAAAGTAGATATATACATTGTACCATATTATATTTCTCACCAGTCCCTTGTCAGCATCATATTGCCCATAATAAAAACCATTCAGTAGTAGGCTTGCAGCACTGGTAATAGATGAAAAACTTGGTATCTACGACACCAAATAAAGGACCTTTGCACTTGTTTTGGTTGTAAATATGATAAAAGGTGAGTATTAAGTGGATTTAACAGTAATATTGGCTACAGAGTAACACAAAAAAGGGTTTTTGTTGCTGGAACATGCAAAGTGCTAAAGGAAGAATAACTTCATTAGATGAGGACAGGGAAGTCTTCTTGGTCATAAAGCCTTTAAAGGGTGCCATGAAACAGTGTTCCAGATCTATCTATATTTAGCTGCTGTATTCATTCTGCCAAAAGAAGTGAAAATGTTTGTCAAATAAAGTTGTAAGTCACCTGAGTGGCATACAAATTACACTTAACTATTATAACTTTACTACATGATAATTAAGGTTTCACCATAAAAAAATGTCCAAACAAATTCCTCGTGTCGTGGAGCAGTGTCAAGTTAAGCAATAGGGCTGTTTTACTAATGAGCCATTGTACTAGCTGAGGCATGACAGCAATGTAAGGGCAATGTAACAAAAAAACCCACATGCTGATAAAGCAGCATGAGGGATCTGATACAGGACACCCTGACCAACATCGACTGGTTCTTATCTCTGTTAATTAGCCATGTGACTTAAAAGTAAAAGGACATATCTGTTTGGGAATTTAGTCTGTCAAGCTTAAAATGATTGAAAGTAGATAAGAGTTTTGGTTTTATTGTTTGCCACTAAGATCTCTGTAAATATCAAAATACAGAAATGTTTACAGGACAAGTTTACTTTAAACGCTGTGATACATTTGCCTTTAAGCACTGCATCAGATTTGCTGAATAAACATATATATTCTTTTTTACTTCAAGTATTCAGAAGCGTCTAGAACTTTAACCAATATGTTTGCAAAGGGAGGTGTAAAAGTTCCAAGAAGGTAACCTGTATGTTTTGAAAGGTACCCAATACTTTTAGTTTTGTTTCTAAAGGGACAGTTTCTAGAGCATATAATTTGGAGCCTATCTGATGTGAGGATGAATCTTTTCTCTTTTCCAAACATAAATGTGCTCATCCAGAAAGGGAATAAAATATCCAAAAAGTTGCACATTTGTTTATGTGTGTTAAAATCACTTGGCAAGTTCAGAAAGAGCTATCTAGAGCTACAAACAGACATGTAGCGTTTTCATGATGAACTCCCTCAGGCACATTACAGCTCTATAATAACTAATGTTACTGGAATAACAGCAGATTAGAATTTCTCATGGATGTTAAAACAGAAATGAAGGCAAATAAGAATGAAGATCAGAAGCATGGCCCAGAAAAAGAAAGTATCAACTGAGGCATCTGGTTTGAGGGTTGTTTATAATTTTTTTTTTTTACTTTCCTTTTGTTTTCTGTCAAATGCCAGGTTTTGGAAAAGAAAATTTGTCAATGACTACAGTGATTCAGATCTCTTTATTGACAATTAATAGAATCTTGAAATAAAAACAAAGCTCTGTCCCTGATCCTACAACAATATGCTTAGACTGCTAATGCAGTAAAACCTTGAGCTGAATGAATGTCTAAGACTGTCGCCAAGGCCAAAGCTTTTGAACATGAAAAAAAAAAAACTTTTAAATGCTGTCAGATTCAGTAAAAGTGTTTTTTCTTTCTTTTGTTCTAAAGTCTGGCTCAGCATTCTCTAGTTAGATCTTATTTCTCGTTAGAGGTAAACTAGTTTCAGTTTTTAACATTTTTGATATTCTTCTACCTGCCTCCACTTTCTAGTGTTGCAGGTCCTCATAAAAGATCCAGTTTAATATATGCATGGCACTCCTCCAGCTTAATACAGCAGCGTTTATACAGATATCATCTGTATGAATCCACATGCTAAAACTGATAAATGTTAGAGGGTTGTTAGATTTGTTTCTTAAAGTATTTTGATAACAGTAGTGAAAAACTCCTTTTTAAAAATTTCCTAGAAATTACCAGTGGGTATGAGAGAGGCATTACAGAGTTTTCTAATGATACTGCTACCTGTGGCCTAAATAAAGAACGGCAGCTCCTTCTCATAGCTCATGCTCATATTTCAAGCAGTGGCGTCTGGCCAATATTCACATAAGTGAAATCGCTTAAAGCAAACTTACCAAGAGAAGCTGGAGGTAAAAGGGTTTGGACCTGATCAGCCGGACATCAAAATTAATCAGTAGTCTAAAGACAGATGGAGAAGATACAATCTGTCTTGTTCCAGGACGTGAATTAGCTACAAGGCTTAGCTAACTGCATGCAGTGAGGCTAATGCTTTATTCTGCTTTCCCTGCCTCCTTTTTCAAACATCAGGATCTGACCCAGCATGGATAAAGACAGTTAGGACTTGTCAAGATTTGGTTGTGGTTGGAGGACCCAAATGCAGAGGCAGGGAGGCAGATGTGAGTTTCTTGTGAATTTAATGAAGTGTTAACAAACAACTGAGACAGGAATTAAAAAAAATCCAAAAATCAAACATGAAAAAGGTCAAACAAACCAGAAACCAAGGAGACTTCAGGGGGAGACAATCACGATGAGGTAAACACAGTGAGACAGAGTTGGAGGAAGTTAGATGAGAAACCAGCACTGAGGAACTGCACAGTGTATTTATGGGAGACTGAGCAAAGAGAGGACTAATGAGCAGATTGGGAGCAGGTGTGAACAAAGGAGACAGGAAAGGAGCTAGGGAAAAGGAGAACACAAGAGGGCAGCAGAGGGCAACAAATAAAGACCTTAAAAACTGAAAAATAACCAGAAAACACAACAAAATTAGAATTAAACCACTAAAACTAGAAAACATGGAACAAAGTAAAACTTAATAATCAAAAGAAAACATAATATAACCAAGACTGTGATAGGACTGATTTAAACTTTTACACTTTTTTGAAAAGGCAAAGATGAATGAACAATCTGGGTTCCACATGAAAAATAATATAATATAGAGTACTTTTTCTAGATGTTTATTAATGTGCATAGTTGGTAAATAGTCTTAAAACACACATTCTCAGAAAATAAATAGTTTTTATATATCCATTTTCCATCACATTTTAACCCAGCTTCGGTTGGGAGGGTTGCTGGTGCCTATCTCCTGTCTACGGGGGAGAGGAGGGGTACACCTTGGATAGGTCACCAGTCCATCGCAGGGAAACACAGAGACAAACGGAACAAACAACCATTCATGCATACACTCACGCCTAAGGAGAATTCAGAGCAGCCAATAAACCTAACAGTCATGTTTTTGACTGTAGGAGGAAGCCGGAGTACCTGGAGAGAACCCACGCATCCACAGGGAAAACATACCTCCCAGTTCTTGCATGGCCGGCATATCACCCATTGAGCATATTTGGGATGCTCTGTATCAGAGTATATGACTGCATGTACAGCACCAGCTCCTGCCAATATCCAGCAACATTACACAGACATGAAGAGGAGTGGACCAACATTCGACAGGCTAAAATTGACAACCTGATCAAATCTTTGCGAAGGAGATGTGTTGGCTCAAATAAAAATGCTATTTTAAAGATATTTATCCATAAAACATAATTTCTTCATAAAGGGGACTGAGATTTGATTGAGAAAACAGGAACCAATTTACTGAAGAAAAATCCCCTCTACTGACTCATTGTTATAGCATGAAAACCTGAATTATTCAAAGTAGTGTAGAGTTCAAATACACAAATATTGTACTGCTTTTCTAGATGTACTGTATGAAATACACTCAGACTTTGGCTGAAAGCACAAAAAGGAATGACTATTGATGTTTTACATCCTTGCTTACCACCCCATACTGTTGCCTGAACAGCAAACATTTCAATGCGAACATTTCAATTAATTCCAAACAACTGTTTAAGTAGATTTAAAGCAAATACTATTGACAAAAGACCAAAAACACATGTCAAGTCCCTCATGGGTAATGATGAGTAATAAGTCATTAATTCATATGGATTTGTTGTATTGTGCTTCCTGGAGGAGAAAAAAAAAACAAAATATGATTTTTGCTTTCTCTATGCATCATATTTAAAGAAATACGACCAGCAGCTGAACAGGTCCACGCTGTAGGATGCTTAGTGTTTGCTGATTTAGGCAATCACACAAAAGGTGAATGCCGGCTAAAACCTGCAGCCTTTTTGAACTGACTTTTTATCCCATTTCAACATAAACTGAAGTATTGATCGAAGATAAAGTCAGTCTCGGCTGATTTCCTGTATGATACAATATCCCCAATATATGCCACTTGTTGCATTTTAAAAGAACCTTTTAAATGTAGTTAATTAAGTTTTATTTTATATTCTTTTGCATTAATTTGAATTTCTAAGTGTTGAGCAAAAGACTCTCTGGTATAGTAAGACAGTTTGATAACAGCTCATTAAGACAGAGAGGTTTGTGGTTTAAAACATAAGCATTAGAGATAAATCGCCTGTACAAATATTAAGCCGAACAGAAAATTAGCATAACGGTATGACTTAGACAATATCTGGTACACTGAATTAATTTGAACATACCCCAGCTAGTGAAACCGTTTTATGTCTCTGTAGGGTAATGCATTTATTCATGAATAGGTGGAAATACTTTCAGTGAGTTTTTTGATTTTCAAGTGTTCTTCAGTACTCATGACAAATAGTGATTTAATTAGACCCAAAAGCACAGAAAATGCAAATATTAAAGAGCTTATTAAATAACATTATACAAAATCAAAAACAACACAATGGCTCATTAAAAGTAGCATGTCACAAACTACTAAAGGTTCTCTGAAGATTCAGTGTACAACACCTATTTAGCTCAGCTGTTTGTGTCAACAAAAACCTGTAACAAAATGAACACTTTTTAGAAACGGGGATTCCTTAAGGAAAAGTGAACAATGAAACATCTTCTGGAAGGTTCACCCTATTAGCTGCAGGGTTTTTTTCCTTCTATTGCCAAGTAGTTGATCATATTGTGAAATTTTTTTATCCCTATGCTATAGCAGCAGTTAGATTTTAATAGTTAGTTTAGAGGATTTACCATTTAATCCAAAAAGTAATAATAAAGTTCTTTAATTGTGAATCGAACGGTAACATTACAATGACCTGTACTTGTAAAATATTCTTTATACAGTCTGTGGTTCTAGCAGGCTTCACACTACAACCAGTCATTTAGCATTTAACGTGGTAAGTTGGAGCCACAGCTACTGTACCCTATGGCAGATCGACAGAAACATGGTTGCCTTTAAATCAGCACCACCAAGCCCTCTGACCTCCAGCACCAGAGAAGGTAGGTAAAATTTATCTTATCTCCTAAGGAGAAATCAGTATAACAAATGCATAATAAAATGTGGATTATAAAAAATGCCTTTAAAATGTACAGCATTGCTGAGCTTCTAATGCATCCATCTTCTTTGGATCAAAAATAGCCATTTTCCCTCTCTCCTGTTTACACATGAAAAAGGGTATAATTGAAAGAAACACCCTATTTACAGCTAATTAAGCTTTTTACTGCTTTTTCTTAGAATTTATTAATGCAGTGCTCCTCAAAATAATGCACACAATTGGGGTTAAAAAGGTAATTGCTTTGATGTTTAATTGTTCAATGCTACTGTTTATAAATGAACACGATCAGCCTCTAAAATAGCAGTTCAATTTATGAGTCAGATTTTTTTTACTAGTAAATGTAATTTGGAAACTTAGTAATTTACATTAGTGAAAGATTTTTTTTGCTTTAATGTGTGTTTTAAATGTAAATTTTAGAAAATACTTAACTTTTTTGCTGCAATAGCCCATTTGTCCTTTAGTTGAACTGCTCTCTCTTCAAAGGTAGGAGTGATGAGTATGACCCTCATAGAGCAGCACCATATAGGCTAAGAAACTAATTATCCCACCATCATTAGTGTAAATAATATTCACATCTATAGACCCGCCTTGGTGCCCTGAGCAGATTAGATCTTTTGGCTAAATTAGTATTGATCCTGTGGAGTAGGAAAAAATAAATGTTTTTTCAAGGGAGGAAAACTATCAGCTTTTGGATTTACCATTAAACTAACACCTGCATGTATAAAGCTGTCTAATGTTAGCCAACCAGCAAAACCAAAACAAGTCTCATGTTTTTAGTCAATATTACAGCTTCCCACATGTTGGAAGTGAAAAAATAAATGGAACCTAACTGCTTTCTATACTCATACTTCCCCCTGTGCACCATCTATGTCTAATGCAGGAAAACAATAAGACATTGTGGGCTTTTCTTATTTGTCCAATTCGTGTTTTAAACAACCAAAATTTGAAATTAACTATAAAGGCAGTGGTTTAAGATCTGGACATATTTAACAACACTTTACGTCCATCCATCCAGCCCTCCACCAACCCCTCCATCCATATGTCCACCCACCAACCTACCCTTCCAAACACCCCAAACACCTGTCCATCCATCCATCCATCCATCCATTATATTCTTGTCTT
>NW_015150507.1:242716-248919 GCF_000732505.1 Cyprinodon variegatus
TCTTTTTTCAACACATCTGCCATTCCTCTAAATCTCTAAGTCTGCATTGTAGGCTGGCATTACAGATATATTGGTTATGTGCCATGGAAGAGAAAACAGGCAGATATGGGCCATTAGCAAGTGTGGATGTACATGGAAAAAGATCATTTCACCATCAGCAAAAGATCCTAACCATTTGACTGCTATGTTTCTAAACAGCCTTTTAAGCAACTAAATGCTACCAAATAAACTATTAAGTCCACCCACACCGAGAAACATTTACAGTGTTTTTGTCTTTAATTCATCTCCTCAAACCATCCTCACCCACTCTCCCAAACATCCATCACAAGAACTATTATGCAGACACACGTTCACATACTGAACAGATCCCTCTTATCCCACTGCTCTTTTCATTGGTTTCAATGTAGGTAAAGCAGAGCGCATTAAGGCTCTGGTTAAGGAAGGGCTTTGACAGACGTCAGAGAGAGCAGAATAGTCACAAGTTGTTTTACAAGGCCGAATTAGGGTTTGTTTAGTTTTATGTTGTCTATACTCCTCACTCACTCAACCACACACACAACAAATAGGCATATTGTGCTCCTAAATTCACATCCTGCTTGAAAGTTAGTGTTTCAACACATTTCTTTGTTTTCTGTGACACTCATCGTTTCTACCTTCATCATACTAAGCAGCAACCTTTTTCAAGCTGATATATATCAATGCAGAGAAAGGTAAAATGAAGATTTTGGCAATGTCTGCCTTTTTAAAGCACCCTGTAAGGTCTCATATGTTAGATTATTGCATCCCGTTATTTAGTAAATGCCATCTGGCAGCTGATAAAAGGGAAACATTCTTGTTATTTCCATCGGTCCATCGACTGCGTCCAGTGGCCATACAGGCTGTACAATCTTCTGCACGAGCTGCTGGTTACTTTTCCTCTGATGCAGGCTGTTCGTCTCCGTATAGTTTGGCTCATCTACAAAACAGAACAGGTCCAAACTGCAGGAAACAATCAGGTACGCAGAGTTACAATTCTGACCTTCCCGCCATCCGTGACCTATGGAAGTCTAGGCCAACAAAGTAAGGAGCTACATCAGAGGCTGTTCCCTCTTTCCTTCGCTTTTTCCATCAGTACTACAAGCTGACACAGAGGCAGTTTCTTCCCCCAGGCTGTCTCTGTTGAACTCAGCAAACACTGAATAAATGAGACTTCTGCACTATTCAGACCTGCCATTATATATTTTTATTTTTTAACAGAAAAAGCCTTTTTCTGCTGTCATCCTGCCCTTACCACCTTACCTTCTTTTGACATGATAGGGATTGTTGTTTGTATGGCTGATTGCGGAGTAAGCGATCAAAACCCCAAAGTCTAAAATCTTCCTTGTTCTTATTCTGGTCTAAGAATGTAATAAACATGATGATGACTCTCAGGTGGACTATAAAGTATTCAGATTAAAAGTGCTTACATGTTTTGACACAGTTGTCAAATAGTGGACAATGATTGAAGTGAATGAAGGATTTTGGAAAACTTGTTTTCAATGATAATTTCAGCAATGAATCATATCAAAACCTTTTTTTAAATAAAACAAAGTGGCAAACTCATAAAAATCAAAAACATCAGACTAACTTTGTTCTAATTAAGGTTACTTTGTGTTCTGAATTAGAGGGAAAACATGACATTATCTTATCTTAAAACTTTTTAATTCACTTTTCATTAATTATAGCTTAAAAAGGTGAAAAGGATTAGAATCATGAGATGTTAGAGATTGGCATTAGAATACAACGCAAATAAGACTAATACTAGATAGATAGAGATACTCTCAATCTCTGTTTTTTCTTTCAGATTTTCCAATAAATCACACAATCCTTGTAACAGTGTTATTGTATAAAAGCACATCAACATGTGTACCTTCAATGAACTTAAAGAAGAGGTTTATAAAAGCATGAAATCATAAATAACATATTTCCCATACTGCATAAGGGCATAGTGAAGTTAGTGTATGTAAACTTTGACTTTTGATTAAACAATGATGACTAAAAAAAGAAAATTCTTTCTTGCATTTGGAAAATAGAAATATTTTTTGTAATCCTAGCTGAATTGAAACATAACACAATGATAGTTTAAATGAGCACAGATACATTTTTTCTTTCACCAGGGGTTTTAAGAAAAAAATGATGTAATTCTTCTTTCATAGTCATGTTGTGGAAGTTATGCATGTTTGTTTTGATGTATTTAGCAGAAATGTTTTATTTAGGGTGTGTTGAAAAATTGTCCACAAGTTATTTAAATGAGTTCTTGTAAAATATTATATAATTTGATAATAAAGAACTTAAGGTTCTAGCATCCTCAAGTAAAATCATGCTTTTTTATCTTTTCTAAACAGTGCATGCAAACATTTAATTTAAAATCGTATTTAACTCATAACTCTTCACATTGGGTTTTGTGGGATTATAAACACGATTTGGGGACCTCTTTGAACATGTTTTAAATGCATCCTCTTTGACGTCTCCACTATATTACACTGTGGATGGAATTGATTTTTTAAACAAATCTTTCATTAGACCGAATGGCTATAAATAAAAAATACTTTCTGGTTTGTTGGGTATATTTCAACAAAAGCAACGGAAGGAAATTGGTTTACATTTGTCTCTGTGCATAATTTTACATCTACTTTCACACATTGTATGTTTAGGCAAAGCAGGCAAGATGTCGTCTTAAAATATGTTTGTTTCATGTTTCAAATTTCAGCTATTAGTAATTCCTCTATGCACTGCATTATCAGATACAATTCATAAAGATTTTTAAAAGGAGCTTCAACAAGTTCAATTCTTTTAAATAGTATCTTTATCAATATCAGAGGGCTATAATTTGGATGACTGAATAACTAATGATTTAATGGAAAAATGAGAATAGCAGCTGATGCTACTGTTTCTCAATAAACAGCTGGTGTGTGGTGTGTTCTGTATCTGTTTAGCTTTAAAGCAGGAAAACATTATTTTCACTTAGTGGGAGCATTCATGCTTAAAGCTGTCAACCTGTTCGGCATTTGCCTGCATGCATGTTAAACTTAGGTCTAAAGGGCCTACGGGTGAATATTTCCACTTTTTTATCTTCTCTTTTTTCCAGTGCAGCAGAATGCAAAAACAAAGTGTCTTTACTGTGTCTTCACATTTTGCACTTTCAAACATAGTTCTGTTTTGTAGATGGCATGAACCATCCTGGGTTCACTTCAAAATGAGAAATACCTTTACAATTTGTACCCCTGCTTGTTGGAATGTGGTTTTCTGTAGAACTACAAAGCAGAAAAACTGTGCTTTCGGTCCACATGTCGAGGTGTCCTCAGGCATGATGCTGAGATGTGTGCGCTTGTGTGTGTGGGGGCGGGTGTGTATAATAGAGAATGTCAAAAAAACAAAAGCAATGAGCGGTTGTGTGTGGGACATGCTGAATTTGTAGATAAACCCTGTGATAGCTTTTTAATTGGTAGCTCAGCTAATGATTCTATTCCCACACACATTTATTTCCAGTAGAAAAGTAAAGAATTTGGGAAGATTAAAAAAAAAGAAAAAATCAACTTGGCCTTCAAGCTAATATCAAGAAAAATATTTATATTCTGAGTGTGTTTTTGTATTTTTATGCAAAAGTAGAATGTTTACCTTTTCTTGATGATTAGCTCAAAAAATGCTCACAATGTTTTTATGTCCTGAACTCAAGCAGGTATTTACTGCAAATAAATCAAATCCCAACATGATCCCCTCATTCACAGGTAGAGCCACGCTTTGAGAAAGCTAAAGCGTTTTGGGCTTTTCTTTTCTTTTTCTTTTCTTTTAAAGTGTCCCGTCTGGCGATGTGGCAATAAGAGTTATTGTCTTGATGCCAAAAAGAGCCCAACAGATTTTGCTTTCACAAGTGGAGCAGTACAGCTATTGCCATAGTGTTCCACTTGATTTATGCATATAAATTGCTTTATTATAACTATGCAGGGAGTTTTACAGATTATATGGATACTGCCACGTAAGTAGAACAGGAAAGTAAAAAAAAGGAGAAAAGATAAAAGAAAGAAGGGAGATAAAAATAAAACATCTTCAGTCTGCTTCATCGCCTCCTTACAAAGAGATGTAAAAAGAACAGCACAACCAACGAATATAGTATAAGAGATACAATAAGGTAACACCTTGATACTATCGCTGATGTATAAGTGGTATTATCTGATCTGACATGTATACTGTGGAAGTTGAAGATAAGAACATGGGCTTTCTGTATGGAAGTGAATCTCTAAGTACCTGGAGCCAAGCACCTGCAGTTTTTTGTGAGACTGCACTTGTGCATGTAAAGTTTGTCCAAAGGAAAAATGCTCAATAGCGGTTGTGAAGAGCCGAAGACACGCCCCTTTAGAGCACTGAGGTGAGCGCTGGGGACCCAAAGCCCCAAACGCCCAAAGGGACCGAGCCATGGGCGGAGACTTCTCTGTGAAGAGAAAAAAAAAAGAAAATGCAGACACACATTCACACATAACACTTACATCCAATAATCCCAGGACTGAGGCCCTGGCGATGTCTCTCTCCCATTGCAAACCATTTCCTTTGTGAAATATCAGAACATTTTTTCCATCTAAAACTGATAAATTGCAAAATGCAGTATCAGAGTAGAGGGAGTGGCCCATGTTAAGATAAAGATAATTGTCTAAAAGAAAAAAAAAGAAAAAAGAAAACAGATTGAAAACAGACTCTGCCAATAATTTGATATGCTACTGAGTTGAAGACTACAGTATACCTATAAACTACAAAAACAACAAAACACTTTGTTAATCCAAATACAAAAAGAAGTTGAACCTCCTTAAAATGTTCACATTTTATTATCTTACAAAAAACCTTAGTGCTGCCATATATGAAGTAACAAAATAGAAGTATTTATATGAGGATTTTTGTAGCAAAAATCCTAAGTTATCTATTATATATATATATATATATATATATATATATATATATATATATATATATATAAAATTGTATTGTCAGTTGTTGCCACTTTTTTGGCTTCTTTAACTCATTAAGATCATAATTTTTTATTTGTATGTTGAACAATCAAATTGCACCACAACCTATATAACTATTTCAGTCCCACCCACGCACCCACCCCCACCACCCATGCAAAGTTTTTCTGTAAACCTAACCGGAGTCACTTCTGGCAGCTGTCATCACAGCAACCTGCAGTTGGAGCGCAGCTGGGCCGTTGGAGTCTGTTGTTTGGTGTGAGTTGTGTACTTGGCCATCTGGATCACGATGATGGCCAAGTACACAACTGCTTATGTAATTTCTTAGGAATGAGTTTCAAGACAAGACGTGTTATCAGATTAACTGAGCAAAAGTCGATTTGCTTCCTATTTTAGCCTGTTTTGTTGTTCTAATGACATGGTTACAAAAACATTTTACGTCTCTTTCTTAGATCATTATTATTTTGATTTGCTGTTATACACAATTTCAGAGAGGTTCTCCAACTAATGTATTTGCAAATTTTTAAATAGATAAAGTAGTACATCTGTACCTTTTTAGTAAGTTTACTTTCAATTTCGATTCAGTTTGTTTATATAGCACCAATTCAAAACACATGTCATCTCAAGGCACTTTACAGAGACAATTCAACCAGAACATACAGTCAAACTGATTCAAAGTTTTCTTTCTAAGGAAGAAACCAATAGCAGACCAGGCTCAGTGTTAGAGGGCATGTGCCGAGGCTGACTGGGGTTCAGAGAGACAGAAGCAGACATAGAAAAAGAAGCAGAGATACAAAAGGCAACTGAAAACCAGCTCCACAGGCTGCCCGGCCCCATCCAGGAAACACACATCCAGGCAGATTAGCTGCAAGCCAGCTCCCATGTCAGAGGATGAAGAGAGCACATACAGTTAGTCACAGTAAGAGAAACAGGACTACGCTGAAAAACAGACCCAGCTCCAACATCTATAAACAGTTGTTGAATCACATCTGCAGCTGAAATTTCTCTCCGGGATGGCTCCACAGCCAAACAGGAACAAGCCACATGAATTTACTATGAGAAAAATCAGAGAAAGCATAATGTTGGAGATTGAACTAACAAATTCTGCAGAATGAGAAAAGAGATAAAATGAAGCAGAATAAAAAAAAGGGGTCCCTATTACTTCCAGCAGTCTAAGCCTATAGCAGCATAACTATAGAGATAACTAAGCAAAAACCGAGCCCCTCTAAC
>NW_015150507.1:248929-255697 GCF_000732505.1 Cyprinodon variegatus
AAGGAGGATTTTAAATTCTATTCTGGATTTAACAGGAAGCCAATGAAGAGAAGCCAGGATAGGAGAGATATGATCTCTCTTGTTAATATCTGGCTGAAGCATTTTGAATCAGCTGAAGGCTTTTACATAGGGTTTGTGTAAAGAATTACAATAGTCCAGCCTTGAAGTAAAAAATGTGTAGACTAGTTTCTCAGCATCACCCCAGGGCAGGATATTTCTAATTTTTGCAATATTCCGCAGATGAAAGAAGGGAATTCGAGAAACCTCTTTGATATTAGATTTAGATGAAAGGGACTGATCAATAATAACACCAAGATTTTTTACTATGCTATCTGAGATTAATCCCATCCAAATTAAAAGACTGACTAATAAGCTTATTCTTTCAAAGACTCTGGTCCAAAGACTATAACTTCTGTTTTGTCTGGGTTAGATTCATCTAGATTTATAGACAGATATAGCTGGGTATCATCAGCATATTATCAGCGTAACAATAGAAATTAATCCCATGCTGGCTAATAATTCTACCAATTGGGAGCATAAAGAGAATTGGTCCCAGTACTTGTGGTACTCCACGAGTAACCCTGGATGACAAGGAAGATTTATCATTGACATGAACAAACTGAAGTTGGCCAGATAGATATGATTTAAACCAGTCTTGCTCTGTTCCTTTAATTCCTACAAAACATTAATTTCAGGAATATCAGTGGAAAAACTGTTGTAGTTTTGTTGCAGTGTGTTGTAAGGGGTGTGGTGGCCAAGGGGTTTGGTTATTGCACTTGGATTCCTGAGGTTCTGACTTCGAGCCCCACTCGCACAGTCTGCCACTCTGGGTCCTTGAACAAAGACCCTTAACGCCAAACTGCTCCCTGGACAATGCACAATGGCAGCCCACTGCTCCCCAAGGGGATGGGTTACATGCAGAGTGAATTTTGTTGCTCTGTACTTGTGACATTCTAATGACAATAATAGACATCTCAGTGGTCTATTAGACAAAACAGGTTTACTGAAAACTTAAGGTTTTCTAAACCTGAAATCAGAGAAACTCTGAGCTTGTGGTTTCACAAAGAGAGTTTATTCAACCTCTGTTTCTGTTACCTTGGTAACGTTCTCCCCAGAGCTAATCTGGTCAGGAGCAGGTTGTCTTGAGCAAACTCAGTGTCCTCAGTCTCCACCCTCCTTAGAGCCAATCACACTGTTTTATTTCTTATTTTGTTCGATTTTGTGCGAACAATAAAAAAAAAATTGACTACGTCTGTTAAACATATTAGGTATTTAAAAAAAACATTGCATGTCCTTTTGATGAGGATCTAATTAAATAATGAGCAGTATTAATTCACAGAAAATTAGATATTTATAAGAAGAGGATTCTCAGACTGCATTTAGTTGTCCTTTCATATTCAGAAAGTCATCTTAATAAGCGCTAATGTTTCACCTCACAATCCATCGCATACATCCACGACCTCTTCCATCCTCACATTTGCAGTATTACACAGACTTCTTTAACAGGTATTTAACACAGCTTAATATCAGTGAGAGAATATTGATGTGTATGATAAAAGCATTAGTAAAAAAAAAATCTTCCCAGTAACACAGTACTTGGTATTTACTGTGTAATGTAAGACAGGATCAACATGAAGAGGAACCCCATGAGATGAAGCACAGGTCCAGTTAGAATTTTTTTTACTCCATCTTCACCTACTGACAAGTGATTGCAGCTAAATGTAATACAATGATCCACCACCATATAAAGCAATAAAACAGTTTCCCCTATATGGTTATTGTAATTACAAAATGCCTATTTGATATTTATTCTTTTCTCTGAATTTGATATACATTTTTCCTTTTTCCAAAATGAACATTTCAAATTAAATTACAATCTTTATATCTAATATAAAGAACATGGATGTCTAGAAATGAATTTCACATCCCCATATCCCTATTGTTACTGGTCATAATTTTTATTTTTTTTGTTTAGGAGGAAATTTTAGATAGAAAATAAATATTCAAGCCGATAAATGTCAAAACGGTGACTTAAATGAATAAACGTAGAAGCTCCAATGGCTTTTCATATTTGCTACGCACGCTTGCAACTTTGAGCAGACCTATACAGAGCTGATTAAACTAACTCACAGCAGCTGTAGAGAAACTGAGAAATCCAACAGAATTTCCAACATTGAGCTCGATCAAATCAGAGTGTAGGATTTTAGTCAGAGTTTGTTAAACCTGCTTTGTGAAACAGGCCTCAGGTTTTAATTTCCTATTTGTTGACTCGCACCCCAAACAGATGCTCACTCACTCCACATGTTTGGTGTTAGAGAGCGAATGTTGTTCTTTAGGCAATGCCATTTATTTTCAAGTCCACCCACTGTTCATGTTTTATCCCTCAGGTTGTTTTTTCCTTGCAGTGTGAAGAATAATATTCTAAGATTCATAACAAAGATGACAGCAAATATCACACAGTAGTAATGATCAATTTCTTTTTTTCATATTTAAGCAATAACTTATTTATCTATAAAATATAACATGTTGATTTCAATTCTCCCCATATAAGGATGTATTCATGACATTCAGAAATGATACATTCCAAAGCTTCAGGCTTTGAATGAAAAGCATCTTTCAGTAAATGACAGCTCTGTTGGACATATAGCACAGAGACCCTGTCTGAGTTTTGTTTGATTGAATTGAACTTTTATATTACATTCAGATCCAGAGCTTGGAAAATGATCTACACAAATGAGGAAAATATTGAAAAATTAAACTGCACTAGTTAGTTGAGAAACAAAACAAATATTTCATTTTATCTTTTTAAGAGGCAGGAAACATACACAGAACCCTACATTATTTCCAAACCAGGTAAAAATTAACAAAAGTTATCTGAATCTGAAACTAGAACTTAAAACATATCCGGTAACTGGAAAAACAGAAGAGGTTTTTCAGTTACAATGTATAGAGTACATTTAGTACATTTTTTATTCCACATTCATTTTACTTTTAAATCCATATTTAGACATTTTAAATAAGTACAAATTTACAACAAATCTAAAATAATCTGTATTTATTTCAATAGGAGCTAAATTCAAAACTAGTAAGATCTCCACAAAGTCCTTGCAGCCTTACAGGAATCAATGGAAAGGCATTGCCGTTCTTACAGTAATACTGCACCAGCTTTATGTTTTAGTGGTATTCGGATGAATGACTATTATGATAAATACCATGTTCTTTAGGTAGTAAGGCCTCCCTGCAGTTACTTTAATCTTTAGCGCCTTCCACAAATTAACCAGGAATCTTTCAGGATCACTCAAAATCCAGAGTTTTTCCACCCACAAAAAAAAAATGTCAGTGAAATCATTACCCTGAAACTAAATCTACCAGGGGTATTGAACAAATTCAGGCTCAACCTTGGCATCCAAACTAACCTATATCTAGAGTCAGAGTAATAAACAAGAGCTTGGGAGCTGGAACTATAAACAATCAAGGCCAAAAGAAGTCTGAGGCTCATTGCTTTGTGTCAGTATTGTGTAAAGTTCACTGATAGCAAAGGAGCAATCTGTGTCAGCAGGCTTCCATGACAATAGCTTAAGGCATCTCTACACGTCTTAAAGGGTGCCAATAGCTGTGGAGATAAGATACTGTAAATAAAGCCACAAACTTTTAAAATTAATTTGTGGATATTTATAAAGACCATCAAGGCCTCAAACCGATTGGTCTTGGAAACACACATATTTCTGTTTAAATATTTCTGACATGATAACTTTAACAGGGTGGACACAGAGGTGAAATGTCACATCTATAAGATGAAGGTGAAGGGTCAGTCACTAACATGATGTATTGCGTCAATAACAGATGGGGTAGTTACATTTATCTTGGCTAAATGACGGAACCCTCCAGCTTCTAATCATCATTACTGATGAACAACACAGATTAACTGCAAGAGAACTGGGGCCGCCACGAGTCTGCAAAGTAAGATCTACCCTGAAGATAGAAGTGAGAACATTAAATTGAGTCCTTGCTCTTATGAGAGCAGATCCGTGAAGGTGAAGGCTGATTCACAATTGCAGCCAGCTGTGTGAGCTTCTGCCTGCAAGAAGCTGAAATGGATTATCAGCAGCGGATTTATGAACATTAGATTTATTTTGACAAAACAGTTTCAAGGCACTTTTGAACCAGAATCACAAATGGTTACAAAAAAGGTCTGAATACAGTTTTAAATCATTTCTTTTAATTTTCAAAAATCTAAGTGAAAGATCTACAGTATTAAAATTTACTGAGCCATAACGGTCCCAATGGTTCATTTCAATTAATTTAAACAACAAAATGTATACAGATATTCATGAGATGAAGAGAGAACTTCTTGGTGCATAAAACAGGTCAATTTACATGTAACAACACTGCCCCCTGCAGGACAGAAACTATAAGGCCACATGACTTCAGCAGGCACAACTAACAGGAAAGCATTTCTTTATATCTCACTAAGAAGTAATAACAGGAAAATTAATGACAGCAGGAGAATGTCTTACTTGGATTCATTCACATTTTTAGTTTGAGTTTTTTAGACATCAAATGACATCAGTTGCTTTAAAGCAGGCCAGCTAATGTTAAACAAATTTGACCCTTTCTATGAGGTGCCCTTTTTATCAGGGTCATTGATTATAAACGCTGACGTACATTCACCCATAAAAAATAAAAAATAAACATTTCAGGCTGAAATCGAGCCCTCGATTTGAACAGCAGGTTTCTCAAAATGTTCACAGAATTCAGTTTGGATCTAAGACACAAAGTTGCTTTTATTCATAATCAGAATGTCAACAATTAGCTGTATGCATATCAGTTTCTTCACCAACTCGCTGTGTATTAAAAGAAAAAAGAAAAAGTGATGCAAACAAACTTGGTCCTCTTCTATTCCAGATGTGCAGTAAAAAGGAAGGTGGAATGAATTAAAGAAGCACCAGGCATACATTTATGTTTTAATCTGTTAGTGTCTGATTCTGAGTTTAAGAAGTTAATCCAGGGGAAACAAAAGCAGACAAGTCTGCAGCATATTTTGTCAAAACTGCTGATGAAGAATACTGGGAGATACAAATGTGTTTGGAGTTCTGTTAGATTTATGGCTTTATAAATCCATTTGACATTGGTCAGATGGGCACTGATAAAGCCATGCTTTGTTTGTTTATAACAGAACATCATGCACTGCTCCTGTACACCCTGCTGATAAACCAGTAATTGTTTTAGAGCACTATAAAATACTCATTCAAACTAGTTTACAGATTTTTCTCACTTATGCGACTTCTGACATTAACTAGCAATGGATTAGGTTTCAGGTTAGACTAAATCTCTAATTTTATTATTAGCTTAAGGTAAATCTAATCCGTTACCAATATGGCAGGTTAAATATTAACAGTCTGAACTGAATATTAAATGTTAATCTTATTACTATTTATATTATTAATAAAATTTTCTTAATGTTATCAAGCTCATTCCAGAAGCTACACATCTGTTGCTTTTTTCATCTCAGTCTTACAATAATGGGGGCAGTAAGGAGAATAAAAGAAATTGGCTCATTTGGATACAAGTCATTATATCAACTTGTAGGATGGAGGTAGAGAAAAGGGAAGAGGGAAAGTACCCAAAGGACAATGAAAAACTGTTCAGGTACCCCCTCTACTTCCTTTCTGATGAATTCAGAGGAGTAGGATGATGGTGGAGGGTTTGATTGGCAGTAATGAGCCAACCAGCAGATCAGGAGATGATGCGAATGCCAAAGTACTTTTTCAGCTGCTCCAGGAAGACGAAGGTAAGGACTGTGTGAGGAACCAAGCGGATTCCTGCTGGAACTAGACCCTGCAACAGAGTAAAGGGCTTTCATGGATATGTGCATTTCGATCTTAATATGGAAATAATTATTTATTTTGACCTCAGCACACAGAGCATAGCAATTAGCATGCTGTTCATGCGTGTGAAGATATTACAAAGATTCATTCCACATACTATAGTACTCCACAACTTCCAATTTATTTCAATAATTATATTTATGGAGCTTGGAGAATTTCAGTTATTATATTAAATATAGCCATACAACATCATTTCTTTACAAGTTAGGTGTTCAGAGGACTTTAATCAAATACATTAACAGAAAATTAAATAAAAAGGAGAAAACTGTGTTATGGTTGTGCAGGTATCAGGTGTAATAGCAGCCTTGAGGGATTGGAAAGAAATCCAATCAAAGAGTTTGCTTTATCGTTTTCATGGTCTGCCTGCAAAGTACTGTCCACAACTCGAAAACGAAAAAGCATTCTGAGCGGCGGGAGCAGCGGAGTGACGTCAGCAGCCGCTCTTCCTCAGGTCCTTGCTAACGAGTGTTATGCCCAAAAATGCATGCCTGCCGAGATATGCATCCCCAGTCGCGGGAGCGCGCATCGCTATGTTCAACTGCATATCGACAAGGAAAACTGATTAAAATACGACCAATGGAGCTTGGCTTCTTATATTAATGATATAGAAACGTTTAAATATACCTCTCGTGGGAAATAAATGTGGTTATTTGGCAGATTCATTTACAAAAATACGGATTTTTTAAATAACATTAATTCCAAAGATTTTGACCAAGGTACAGCTGATTTACTTGTTGTGGTATCTTGTTATTTACACACAACAAAAAACTGTGGTAGCCGACGTGAGTTTTGAAATTGCAAAGCTTTCTCTTTAGGGTAAAATCAAATGCGCATCTACACAGCACAGGGTTCACAGACCAGTGTGATATGGCATGTGACG
>NW_015150507.1:255990-265885 GCF_000732505.1 Cyprinodon variegatus
CTATCCTTAATAAACAGTCTGTGTTCTAACATCAGGCGTTTTATTTATATAAAATAAAAATAAAACCTGCTATAATATGTCCCCCTTGTTTAAATCAGACAAAAAAGGTCCCAGCTTTTTCAATTCTGACTTCTACGCATCTTTTATGATGAAAACTCACTCCTGAAACTTTGGAGGTGATAGACCTTTGTTTCTTAAAGTTACAAGGGGGGAACAGATTATAGCAGGTCACTTGCCAATTATTCAGCCCGAGTAGTAAGCAATACATATTACATGCAGTTCCCAAAGAGGACTGCAGAGGGCAATACAGCCTTATTTGCCTACTGAGATTCATAGCCCTATCTGTTGTTGGCCGCCCAATCCTATGAATCAATCATTGTCGACTGAAGTAAAAACTAATTGACTTTTGATAGATTATGGAGTATTTTGTTTTTTTACAGAGCAAATCGTACAAAGTATAAAAAAGCACAGGGGACTATTTTTTTCTGAAAAAAATGCATGTAAGAAACTTCCAGGTCCCTTTTCAAATAATTAAGAGTGTGGGCAAGCCCTGTTGGCCATGTGCCCTGGTCTGCATCGCTTAATGTCACCAACTTAGCAAAATAAGATATTTTTATCACACCATGTCATATTCGCCAAGGAAACTGAATCTTATTGGATACAGAAACACTAGGATTTGACGGCAAGGGTTGATATGATCACCTTTTATATTTAAATTAAAACCCTTAAACACAAAACATTGTTCAAATACATTTTAAGGACAAAAGATTGGGTTTTGTAATTATTTGGATCTTTTACTAGTTGTAAATATAGGTTTTGGTAAAAAAAAAAAAAAAAAAATTATGAAAAAAAAAAAAAAAAATTATGTTAAAATACATATAGTCCATTACAATTCTTTTTTAAAGTGGTTTCATTGGCAAAAGCATAAAATTGTTGCAACAAGAGGTAACACAGGGACAGTGATGTGTGGACTTGTGTAAGTTCATTAAAAGGAAAAAAAAATGATTGTGAGTATTTGATAATTAATAAACTATTGGTACGTGCAGCCTGATTGTGAGTAATGTTTTCATGTGACTGAACGGTTTACGGCTGTTTTGTTTTTACCTTGTAAAATGCCAGTGGACCCAGCTTGGCTGTTTCCCGCAAGCAATGCAGCACCCCCTGCAGACATGACAGGTATGTTATAGAAATCAATTTAAACTGGAAAATAAATAAGAATGGATTCGTATTAAGAATGCAAGTTAGTAAGTAAATATAATTTACTGAGCACAGATTTAAAAAAAAAATCCTCTTTCAACCAATCCAAGGAGTCGGTAAAGCACAATGAATGAGAAGTGATTCACTCACAGTGTACTCTCCTTTAGAGTTCATCAACCTGGTTTTGAGAACATCTAGTGGCTGACATAAGAACGTAGCACAGCCTCCCTGCAGAGGAAATGTTTGATCAAGAAAAAGCTTTAAAAAAAAACTACATTAAATCAGTGCAAAAACTGAACCCTTACAGCGATGAAGCTGGAAAGAAAGTGTGTGAGTATATTGTCTCCCATCACTCCGGTTCCCAATACTAACTGCTTGGCCTGGTCATAACATGCCAGCTGCAAACAGAAAGAAACAAAGTGTCATTTAAACATTTTAAGAAATGTTACTGTTAAAACAAATCTATAATCTACACTTTTAATATTGATGCTCAATTAAATTCAATTGTCTTATGTATCTATTTGCTGTCAAAAAAATAAGTTAAAACTTAATCCCTACAGTCAGGAGCAAATCTCCAAGCTGCAGGTGTTATTAAAGATTGCTACTTGGCGTCCTCTAGTGTTG
Source organism: Cyprinodon variegatus (assembly GCF_000732505.1). Taxonomy (NCBI): domain Eukaryota; kingdom Metazoa; phylum Chordata; class Actinopteri; order Cyprinodontiformes; family Cyprinodontidae; genus Cyprinodon; species Cyprinodon variegatus. The sequence continues at coordinate 257,812 of NW_015150507.1, forward strand.
GTCCTGTAGGTAAATTCAAAGCCAAATCCAAAACAGAAAAAAATAGTTTTAAAGTTAAAGGAAAATCAGAAATGTAGCTTTAAAAATGCTCTAATGCATTCATGTTTTTAAATACTTAGCTCCCACTAATAAGAAATATAGTTTTGAACACCTACAATCTGATTTTAAATGAGGCGACTTACCTGCCCAACAGTAACTAGTGCACCCCTCCCAGACGCCATGGAGGCTCCTGAGAATAGTTTCCTTACACCTTCTGCATGAGTGGGTAAAGATCAGAGTGACTGTAATGCAAGGAGGTGCTAAACAATGTGTAAAGCTGGACTTATGCTCATCATTTACCTTCTCTAAAGACTCGATAGAGTCCATCAATAGCATGTTTGTAGCTGCAAGAAAGCACAAATACAGCAATCTGTTACTAAAAATCTAAACCCTTCTAAATAGGGCATTTGTGCAGCACAACACTCACTTTCTTCTCTGTTCTGCTGGTAGTTTCATGTCATTTTGCATCCTAGGAAAAAAAGATAAAACTGCTTTCAAATCTACCTCAAACCAACTGTGATAAAATGTCATGAAACAAATGTGATGAGTGAATTTGGACTGGATGTGGCATTACCTAACGTTCACCAAGTCTGATGGTGTCCCAACAAACCCACCAGTGAATCCTGTTGGCAGATGAAACGTGTTGGTGAACATCACTTTAGAGTTAGCAATGAGCATTAGAGTGTGTGTTCCAGAAAGAGCGAATATGTGCTGGTGTACGTTAGAGCTGAATGATTAATTGCAAGTGCAATAAAAGCACGATAGGGTAAAACAAGGTTTTCTTAACGCAAAGGCCACGATTTGAAAAGTCACGTGATTGGGGGTGACTTGCAAGCAAAGTAGAATAGAGGGAAAGTTGATGCTCGTTTCGTAACCTGCTGAACAATGGCTTCAGACTTGACAAGAACAGACAACTGAAGAGAAGCAGTAAGTAGTAGCACTTGTGTGGAATTTTTTTGGGTTTAAAAAAAAAAGACCACGCTGCGCGACATGAAGTGTTGTGCAAGTAAGAAGACATTTGTTCGCTAAATTTTTCCTGCACTTTAGTATGTGTGATGCAACTGAATGGAGATCAGTTAATATTATTTTCGTATCTTATTTTAATTATTTATAGATTGTCCTGTTAAAATCTGGCAGTGTTGAAGGAGTGGAATCCATAGGTTTATGTATCATGTTTCAGGAAACCTAAAAAGATGTTAATAAGGTAAAGCCACAGATTTGTTTCCTTCATTGTTGTAATATGTGCTTAAAATAAGATTTGGTTGTATATGTTTAAAAAGACATGAGAAATTAAACTGGAAAAATAAATTGCATGTAATCGTAATATTATGCTTAAAAAAAAAAAAAAAAAAAAAAAAAATCGCAATTAGATTTCCAACTTCGTTCAGCCCTAATGTGTGTTTTACCTCCAAAAGCTCCAAGCATGACCTTCTGATAAAAGGGCATTGGTCCTTTGCCAGTGCTACCCATCATGTCTCTGACTGTCTCATAGATGGCAAATCTGGTGAGGGAGTAGGTAATCTGAAAAGAGAAATGTATAGGTAAGATAACATCATATATATATATATTTTTTTTTTACCAAAAGAAGAATTCTGGGACAGAGTAAAACAGAGGATAGGTATAAAGAACCCTAGTTAATTTAATATTACAAAAGGGTTCAGCATACTAGTCATGGTTGTTTATATGATTGTGTTTATGTTAAACCTCAGAGGTCCCTCAGTGTTTTTCCTCAGATCGTGACCTACACCTATAGCTAAAATCTGCATGCCTGGATCATGATTTTTGGAGTCTAAAGCTTAAGCTGTCAATATTCACTATGTATATACTCACAATGTTAAAGAATCCTTTAAAAAATTCCAATACTACCAATATTGAATATATTGTTCCTTAGCATGAGGCGCACCTCAGGTAAAAACTTCATTGAAACCCATTAATAACTTCAAATATTCCTGCTAACAGACAGACAGACGTGACTAAAAACATAACTCTCCTAGTAGAGGTAATGAGACAAATTATACCGTTGAAGTTAAACCTGTTAAAACTGATTCCCTAACTTTTATTTTTTTCGATATACACATATGTATATACATAAATACATATACACTTTGCTTCAAGGCTTTTCAGCAGAAATTTTCAAACTTGTCAAGGTGCAATTGTCAAACTGATTGCTCCAAGTATAGGTAGCTGTGAGTTAAGTCCCCCCTTCTATTTTATCAATGTTTTCAGCCACTGAATGCGTCATTCAAACATCACAGTAGTTTATCAACCTTTAACCCCTATTTCTATTGATTTATTCAGAACGCTGCTACAGCAGTGTGTGCTGCTGAAAAGCAGCAGCTCTACAGATGAGCACAAAGAGAGGAGTAAGTGATTAAAAAGTTGCTGTAATTAATACAACTCTGTGTTATTTTTAATAAATCAGTATTCAAATAATATATAGCTTACTATATTTAATTATAAAGAATAAAAAACAATGTTTAATGAAATGTTTTTCAGGAACAAGTAATGTTAACAGGGTTGAACCAAAGAACAGTGCAAAATAAATGAAATGCAGGCATTAGATTGTTGGGCAGCATAATTAATTACTTTTAAGGTTTATTAAAAGTTTTTTTCTGAAAGAATAAATAAAATAAAAAAACTTCTGAACTATTGGAGCCTATACCATCCTCAAATTCTGAAATGATCCAAGAATAAACCTGCATTCAGACCAACTGCAGGTCTTATCAGCCGTATCTGCTAAATCATTTATAATGGGGAAGCAATACAGACGAACTGATAAACTTATGTAATCTAAAAGTCTATTAAGTTAATCACACTTGTGTTATTATGAGTTTGCACTTGTAGAGGGTGGTATTGTTATGCTTTCAGGTTCATTTGGTGTCACAGGCCTCTTTCAAAAGGAGCCTGTTGATAAGCAGAGCCGCAAAGCTGCAGGCTGATTTATAGAGTTCATGACCTTCCTGACAGATAGCATTCAATCTAAATTGTTAAAGTTAAAGAGTGACAACTTAACAATACCTCTGTTATATTGAATCACAGTGTCAGTCCGTTTTAGAAAGAGCTGTTTATTAAAAAGGGTTAAAACAATATAAATTCCAAATGTCCTTAAACAGAATGATTCTCACTAGGCATGTTTTGGTCCTGTTATAATAGGAAGAAAATGCTAAATGTTCATATGGAATCAGCTGTGCATACAGCTGTATTTTGGTGTTTACAAACTCCTCATAGGGATTTCATGTCCACTTAATTTGGTCTCTGTTTAAATAACTTTAAACACCAACAGGATCAATTACGTAAACTGTAACTTAGAATTGATAAAATGTATCTTAGAAAGTTACAACTCAAGCCCATCCTGAACCTTAATAAGGTTCTGGAGCAATATTGGACACCCTTCCTTCACAGAAATCATTAAAAATGCCATCTTCCTTTAGTCAAACAGACACTTTTTGACCACTGGGGTTGAGCTTAATTCAACTCAAACTGAAGTTATTTAGTTCTTCTGTTCATGTCTGAAAGTAGCAAATCATGGAGGCAAACTAAGATATGAACAATCTGAGAAAGTTATGCAGATCAAGTAGAAATGCAAGTTATCATTTAAGTTAAAAACTGATTACTGCAGAACTTAAATGTGCACTCATATTTGAAAATTCTGGTTTGACTCAACATGTTAAACAGCCAACACACAATCAAGAACGTATTTTGGACTTAGTCATCAATAAAGGGCTAAATATTTCTGTTTGTGTAACTGATGCTACCCCATCCATTTACTTTTAAACCATTTTTCCCCACTTATTTAATTACCAAGAGATATGTTGTAAGAAAATGTGTTATCATGGACTACAATTGAAAGCTTTACCCAGGCCTATCGATCTGCTTACACTTTACGCTGTCGCTCAGTAGATGAGTTGGTTGATCATTTCCATTCTAAAGTTGCAGACATCATTGATTCCATTGCTCCAGTTAAAGTGAAGCTTTTCACTGGGAAGATGAAATCTCAATGGAGAAATGCTCCAGCAGTGAGAAATGAAAAGAGGGAGTGCCAAAAAGCTGAATGAAGGTGGCAAAAGACACCATGTTCACTATGAAATCTATAAAGAGAAACTTTAAAAATACAATTTACAACTAAAAGATGGAAGATAATCTTTCTTCTCTGAGATTATCAACAACATTAATGCACCTTATTTGCCACAGTCGACAGGTTAACCAACGCTCCTATCTCTGTGGCCGATAAACAATCTAAAAAAGGCCTTCTGTTAGTCTATAAATCACTGAACAGATCAGTACCTAAATAAAAAACAGATATGTTGTCAATGAATCAACTTTAAAAGTACTGGAAGCCCGAGTTCTTTTATGTCAAAATACAAAAACACATTTGTTCAGACTGCATTTGACTGCTAAAGTTAAACTGTAACTGAGGTATTATTAGTTTAAGGTTTTGGTCCAACTGCTTTATTTCTTTTACAACCTGCTTTTATCTTTATTTGCTTTTAGTTTTCCTTCTATTTTATTGTTTAATTCATGTAAAGCACTCTGAATTGTCCTTGAACTGAATTGTGGTATACAAATAAACTTCAGTTGTCTTACAACCTAAAAGGTTTACAAAAATTGGATAGAAAAAAAATGCATGTCTACCTGTCGACAAAGGGAGGCTGAGAGGCCGTTGTAGAGAGCCAGAACCCCATCATTCCTCACCACATGCACGGCCATCCCAATCATCCTCTTCTTCACCTCCTGCTGTGTCTGCAGGTGGACCTGGGAAAAAAATAAATAAATAAAAAGAGAGCCATGTTAAAAATAAGATAAAAATAAGAAATTTTAAAATAAACAGCAATAATCTCAGTAAAACATGAAATGTCTCCACAATTCAACAGTTTACTCTTTTAATGGCAGAACACAAACATGATTTATTGTTTTCCACTCTGGTATTCATTATATCATGAAGAGAAAAAAAAACAAAAAAAACGTGCATTTATAGCAATCATTATGCCATACAGGATTTCTCAATATGCTGTGACGATCCATGCTTGTTGTCAGAGGGCCTCAGCGGTTTCTAAATCAGACCTTTGTCCTTTGTTTCAGTGAGGAGCTCAGTTTGAAAGTCACTGACCTTTTCAAACAATGTGTTTTTTTACCTTCTTACAGTGCTGATCTGAGTAAAGATGTTTGTGAATTTATATCCAGTCTGTACCAACTCGGATCAAATCAGTCTACTTTAAAGCCATATTCTGGTTTCATCCTGAACAAGTGGAGATAAAATGAAAAGATCTGGTACAAAGTGTTCTTTAAATACTAAATATTTACCCAAGTCCACTCAGTATAGTACAAAGTAGCAGCTCTTGAGCAAGTTCCACTATGTGAACTACAAAAGTATGTAGTGTACTTTTTATAGATACATTCACCCTAATTGTATCATAGCAGCTGTTCCCAGTCCACAAAGGTTACAATCCTGCAGCTTTTAGATTAATCTTAAGCACACCTTAATAGAACAAAGAACTTATCACCACAGTTTGGGTTCATAACTGAATATGATGATAGAAATAGAAGGGATACATCTAGTGTCTCATTCACACTGACTGTCAGTCATGATTTTGCTTTCCAATGCTATGGCATTCTGGGTAGCCCTCCTCAGTCTTCTCTTAAACCGCTCCATACTGACTACCTTGTAGGTCCGCTCCGTCATCCACGACAAATCTGTCATGCCTTGCAGTGCAGCAATCCACACTTGATCCTTGCTGATTATGTGCCTCCTGTTTTTGAAACGTACCAGTTCCACTTTACTCTTGCTCTGTCCGACTTCCTGTCCGTCTCATCCTTTTTTGTGAGACATTCATAAATTTTGAAATAGACTGGATTTATTTCATGTCAGGGAACATGAGCGGCCTCTATTAGAATGGCTTCTACTTGCATTGGGAGGGGGATACAAAAATGGTAATGGGAGGACATCTTACCTCCACCAGAAAAGGAAAGCATTGCTAAGGCAATACATTAATGCTTCATGTACCCTACGGTAAATCATTAAAGCCAGTCAAATGAAACTATTTTGAAGAGGACCTTCCATTTGGAGATTGATGAGGTCTTTTTTCATAACTTGTGATTTTGTGTCTGTGTGACAAAGATGCAGAAAACCAGCGGAACATACAATTGAATGCATGCGTTTCCTCCAAACCTGCTTCTAAAAAATCTATTTTCCTGAGAGTAATATGGCGGACAACCTTGCTGTAGCTCTCAGAGCTGCACTTCAGGGCTGGCAACATGGAGAAAAAACTTTGAGCTGTAACCACCGCCAACATTTCAGCCGCAATTAAGTCCCTTAATTGGCCGTTCTTTTTTGCTTCAGTCACAACCTAAACCTGGCTGTCACAAATGAATTGCATAACAATACGCACAGAATGGAGCGTGCCTTTGGAGTGTGCTGTGGTATTGTTGGAATTCACACAGCTGGTTACGTAGGAGGGAAGTCCACCAGAAACAAGTGGAGTTGGGACTCCTAGAACATAGTCTCACAACGGTAAGTATCAATTTGTACCTACATTTCTAAATATGTTATGACATAGGCAAACTAAGAATCTAACTACATACATTAATGTTTTTTTATTTCATTTATTTATTCATCTATTCATCGTTTTCCACCTCTAATAATTTAAATTATTTATTAATTAGCTAATTACTTCATCCATCTGTCAGCATGGGTCGGCACCAAACTGGCGATAATGGAGCACATTCCTGGAACAGGCTCAGGAGATCAGACAAGTCTTGTCAGATGACAGAAGAAGCAGCCTCTCCCTAACCTGGCAGAACACAGATCTCTTGATAACTGTTCACAACAAGCGCTGAAACCAGTCAGTGACTTCACTGATATTTGGTCAGAACATGATGCGATCAGTTCCTTTAGCTTCCCCATAATCCAGCTGGGCAGGGACAATGTGTTGGCTCTGTCAGAAAATGACCAACAAAAAACACAGTCGATCAAAACTGGAATTCTAAAAAAAGCTGGAGGCAGTATGAACCCGATTCATTGAGCAAATGATTGAGAAAATGCACTTTCCTCAACCCTCGATACCGTGGAGGTTATGACACAGATGCCAACGTATTAACTGAGACCAAGGCAGAACTACAGGCATGCTTCAGGCCAATTTATACTTCTGACGCATAGCCTCTGCAACCGTCACATCTGTCTCTGTGCTCACATTGGCACTGCATGGGTATGCTTTTTTGTTTCTTTTACTTTTTTTATAAGCTCTTTTTGTTATTTAAAGTTGTTCAGTCTATGATTTTATTTAAGTGATTTGTGTGCGCATTTTGAGCAAAAACTCTTTCGAATGGTCAAATTCATGAAGCATTTTATTGATTTGTTTTTTACGAGCCACTCTTTTTTGTTATTCAAAATTGCTCAAGCTGTGCTTTGATTTAATATATTTTTTGTTTTTTTACACATTTGTTTATACTGTTAACCAAACAACATTGCTATCAGACTATCTGAACCATTCAAGACTCCAAAGCGACCCACATGCACAGAAGGAGCTTCACGCTCACAGTGCTGTAGCGAACAATGAACGTCTAAAACTAGTCTTACAGTGAAAAAATTCTCATGTAGTTCTCACCAAGTTGTAAACGTTTACATTTTGAGGGACAAAGATTTGTTCTAGGATATTGATTAATACTGGTTTCATTGTCCTTTAGATTTGTACATTGATCAACATATGAAAGAGCTCGTCAGGCAAAAGAGAGAAAACATTTAAATATACATTGCTTTGGATATATTTAATGATAAAAACAGACCGAAGAGTTATAATTTGACATGCTTTTCTGACAGATGAGTAAAGCTAAAATAATGTTACTTATTTAGCCATTAAGTTTAATAGCCAATGCCTTTTTGATGGGGTAGTGTTGGCCTATGGAGCGGTTCAGTTCAATTCAGTTTATTCATATAGCGCCAATTCACAGCACATGCCATCCCAAGGCACTTTACAGTTCACCAGATCATAGTTAAATTGATTCAAAGTTTTCTATCTAAGGAAAACCAGTTGATTGCATC
>NW_015150507.1:266380-276428 GCF_000732505.1 Cyprinodon variegatus
CACTTGTGCTCTGAGAAGGTTGCAAGTACCCGGTTCAGTCCCAACAGTCTCCACTCTGAGTTCCTGAGCAAGACCCTTAACCTCTGATTCCCGGGCGCCGCACAATGGCAGCCCACTGCTCCCCAAGGGGATGGGTTAAATGCAGAGATGAAGTTCTTTAATATGAAATCAATAAAGTTCAGTTATTAATTATACAATTGTATGTGAAATACAGTAATAATATTTCTTTACTCTAGTTTATAATCTAATAAGATTATCTTAACACATTTTACAGTCAATACAGCTAGAGAAGACAGGTTTTAATATAAACCTCGGGAAAAATTCACAGAAAGCATTTACAACTTTAAGCGCCAACCTTAAACTAATATGCATTTACTTTCCTGAAACATGTGCTTGGTGTGTAAATGGACACTTTTCAGCCTACCAACATGCAAGCAGGACACAGGAGGCCTTTTGGAGACCACTTAACTAAAGTCTGGTGATTACCTTCTTTCACTCTATAATTACACATCACATGAGTTCCTAAGACTCAGTTAGTTTATTGAGTCATGTGCTAAATTAACTAAATTAATTACAGAAAATCTGTGCATTTGAGGGACACAAACAATTTTTCTGCATTTAACAGGGAACATTGCAGACATACAAGACATCGAAGAGGAACAGGTTCTGTTAAAGGAGTTGGCAAAAAGACATACACACACACACACAAATATATACATACACACATACATACATACATACATATACACATATACATACATATAGATACATACAGACAGACAGATGAAACAAAGGAAAACAAAGTTAAAATAATCTGGAAAAGTTTGGGGCTGACCTGTGCCCTGGATTCTACCAATTTTGCACATTTTACTAATTTCATGAACTCAGCAAAAGTTAAAGCTCGCAACAAGTTTCCATTAAAGGAGCCCAACTTGTGAAACCGTTAATTTAGGCTCATATCATACGTTGCCTTGGACTACAGCTGTCTCGGTGTTCAGGCCTGCACTGTCTGAACCCCACGGTCCATGTGGGAGGACCAATGTGCCCCTCACCTTGAGAAGATCCAGAGGATGCGTGCAGCATGCTGCTCCGCAGGAGGCCAGCCCCCCAAAGTACCACCGAGACATCCGTTTCTCAGTCATGATAACAGCGGCTCTTCCGTCCTCCTTCCACGGCACCGCGTTCTTTTCTCCCGGCTAGCCGCGCCGCTTCGTCCGCCTCAATTGACCGTTTGCTTCCAACAGGCCCGGAGCTTTCAGCTGCAACTAGCAGTAAACTGTGCAAACCTCGTTAACCTTCACACGTTCCGATAAAACAGGGTGCCTAGAAGCGGGGACTTTGATCTTTAGCCGCGCGGGCACTTTCTCGCACTGAGCCCAACGTGCACGAGGGACGTCGTTGAAGCTACAAACGCAGCAGGAAGCAGCTGAGGACAGAGGAGCCCAGCCAATTGTCACTGTGGACTGAGGAGCTGCCTACCAGTCCAGTGGAGAGGTCCACGACGTAGTATGACATTGCAGAAATTTTCTGCTCCCATTCTCCTATTTCACCATTTCTAGTTGTCATGTGCTTTTAAAGTGATATACACCCTCTCGGATTTCATACGTTTGTAAATATGCGCACTGTCCCTTTAAGAAGACAGCTGTTCCCAGGAGAACAGAAAGTAACCCACGAAAATGTGGTTGGTTCTCAGCTTTCATTGCAGGAGCATGTGGTTCCCAACCACTCAGTTTAATCCTGCCTTTCTCTAGAATGTTGCATTGTCAATAAAAGTAGGTAATCATGGTAATTAAATTTTTGGTTTAGAGACAAGTATTTTTGGGGGGGAAAAGCAACTGGCTATTATATTTTTAACTTTTTTTTTATTAGGACAAAAAGTATCTATAAAAAAGGTATTAGCAAAATGTAAAAGCTAAAGAGCTTTATGTTCTATTTTAGAATGATTTAATGAATGAACTATAAAGCGTTAACAGATTAATTAAGATCAAGAACATACCTATTAACCATTTTTAACCACATAAAGGGGAAGCATTATTGACAAGCAAATAGACCTTCTTTATTTAGGGTCTTAGTAGAGCAGGCCTAATTTTGCTTTAATTTCATCTAATTTAAGAAACCATCTTAGAATTTGCTAAATACCCTTGCTTTTTTCTCAGGAGTGGAAATAAAGCTAATGCTCCAATAAGCAGTTTACTTTCGTAAACTCTTACAAACATTATCCCAATGTTTGAAGCCCAATTAATGCCTTTTTTATTCCTCGTTGGCTACGTTCACACTGTGGGCCTTAAGGCTCAATTCCAATTCTATTTGTGAAATCCAATTGTTTTGTGTGGTCGTTAACATTTCCAAATATATATGCGACTTGTATTTAATTCAAAATGAATGAGTAGTTTTAGTACCATAATTACATTATTTATGGTGACCTGGATGAACGCTTGCAAATGACCTGCAAAGCGTGCTTCCGGTACAGATCTGGTCTTCGCAGGAACAGACAGGGTTCAATAAAAGGGAATCATTTGATTTGATTGGTCATCATGAATGGAGTATTTCAGTTTCTGCAAAGCAGATGCACTCTATTAATCCTAAGCAGTACCACCTGACAGATAAACCCCACCTCCTTATTTTAATATAAGAACCTGAAATAAAAGGAGCTTAAAATGAGTTACAAAAAAAATAAAATTAATTGAATATGTAAAGCAGCTTTGAAAAATAAAAGTGTCAAAAAAGTCTCCATTATGAAATAAATGAATACATTAAATAATAAATCTTTGAACAAATAAAAAAATCTTTAAATATAATAAAATAAGGCTATTTTAACATATTTTATTTTCATCAGGACATTTATCTATTTAATGGGATATTAATTGACAATTTATCAATAGCAGTATTTATTTAATTTTGAATGAATCGAATCTCCATAGCTCTCCAGTGTGAACTGTGAACCGTATTCACATTGGTTAACTGAACCGCATGCGCAGTAGAGGATGCAATGAAACTACAACCAGATAGATCATACATATGTAGCTTCTGTTTTCATTAGTTCTATGTTAACAAGAAAATTTATTTAGAAAATAGTTTCTTCTGCCTGAAATTAGTTTTTAAATATGTTATTTTTTTGTAAATTCCGTTTATTGTCCCATAAAGGGGAAATTCACTCTCTGCACTCAACCCATCCCCTTGGGGAGCAGCCATTGCACACAATGGCAGCCCACTGTGGCCCCCGGTGAGTAGTGTGGGTTCTGCGCAGGAATCCAGAGTGCTGGCTGTGGGGATTTGAACCGGGTACTTGCAACCTTCTCAGAGCACAAGTGCACTGCTCTAACCAATAGGACAACACTCTAGTCTTTGAGAGACCAGAATTTACACATAACTTTAACCTTTGGTCTCTCTATAATAGTGATAAATTAAAGATATTTTAAGAAATCCAGCTTTACACAACAAAAGCTTGACCTTGCTCTGCATTTTTTTGTGTCTTTTCATCACCCTTGTCTTTGAGATTGACACAAAAAACATTGTTTTTTTTTTTTTGTTTTTTTTTGTGTGTATGTGACTTTGCATCCTAAACAAGAAAAAGAAAAAAAAAAAAGGTAAGCGCGGTCGGATGGGCTGCCCAAAGCTCAGACAGTACTCTAGAAAAATTGTAAAAATCTTGGGTTCTAAAAAGAAAATCTGTGACTTTAATAAACTAATTTTTTTTTTTTTTTTTACCACAAATCCCTTTTATGAAATGTTAGGCAAATTATAACACCCAATTAGTGAGTGCTGTGGGAGGGAGGCATAAAAGTGACTGATAAGTTGTTTGGTTGTTCCACTTCAATTCCTAGAATATTTGTCACACACAAGAAGGCCTACACAAAGTATTTATTTTTTTATTCAATTGGACTGTATTATACACGTGTAATATAATAATATATATATGAAATAATATATATATGAAAATAAGCGTGGCTAAAAGCCACTCTTAATCATTGAAAAAGTACATGATGTTTCCTGAAAAGTTGAAGGAAACCCAGATGAAGTGTAAGCACAGTTGTTTGTTTTTCCCTGAAACAGTACTGGCAGAAGGCAGCACAGGGTCATGTTTAGACACAGCAAGAGAGATAAGGGTGAACATAAACTTGAAACAGTTTTTCATTTTTGAGAAGGAGAAACTGGTTGTACGAAAACAATCATGCTTGCATTGTGTTCTTTTTGTCCTTTAGCCTTAACACCTTTACTGTGTGGCAAATAATGACTCTTCTGAGTCATTATTTGCCACACAGTAAAGGTGTTCCCTACTTGTTCTCCCAGCCTTCTGGCTGGGAGAACAAGTAGGGAAAGAAAACACAAACTCTGTTTATAAAGATATGTTTAGGAAAGTTATTGTTTCTCTCTTCTATCAACAATTTGGGTGAAAAATAAAGTCAGTTTTAGACTATAGGGTTTGTCAGTTTTACTTTTCTTTATATTTTAACAAACATTTTTATTTAGGCTTCTTCTTTTAATGATTAAACAAATGGTGGAATACAGGATTTTCTGTTGCTGTGATTAAATATAATAAATATTAGCTCAAATCTGGCCAACAAAATCACATAATTTCTCCACTAAGCCCTAGAATTTTGTGTCGGTTTACTTTCTTTGTGTACAGTGAGGAACATTGGCATGTGCTAACATGTTTGGTACCTACTCATTTATAACTCGATCACATGCAGGTAAGCCTGCCTTTTCCACAAAAGTGAGTTAGATAGTTTGAGTCATACATCTAAAGTAGGTTTAAAAAGGGACAAGCAGAAACTTCATGACAGAATAAAACCTATTTTTTCAGCTGGAATTTAACAAACATCAAAATGACCAAATACTCAGAAATTGGGAAAACATTAGTTAAAAAAAAAACACCATAATGAATGAAAACAATATTTGAACCAGTCTTTTGCTAGATTCTACCATATTATCCCCTATGGGTCTTTATAGAGAGTAATCACCCTCAATAAAATAGACTTGATAGCTTGTTAGTGTCTACTGCCCCCTAGTGGAGTGTACCTATTATCACTAATCTTTGTTAAAAATGTCAAATTTTGCACTTCAGTCGTTATAATTTAGAGAAACATTTGATACATACTTTCATAATACTCAATCATTACATAAATACTAATTTAATTACAAATTTTCAGATAAAACGTGGATTATTCCAAAGTAATCAGCTAAGTAGATTAATACACATAATGTGATAAAGACAAAAAATTTTTTTTTTTTTTTTTTTGGGGGGGGGGTGATAATAAAAGTAGAAATAATAAAATTAACATGCTATGGTAATGTGAAACAGTAACATTTGTAGGGGTATGTGCAATTTAATTCAACAGCAAACATTTTATTGGATTAAGAAGCGTAGCAAACTTGGCTGTAAGAGGTGGTAATAACAAAAGAATCATAATCCTTTACAGAAAAAAAAAATAAAGCTCAGATTCATTATTCTGTTATCATTTGAATTAAGAAAATGTACATAACTATTTATTTGAACCTTTTAAATTATTAATCATAAATTATGATCTTTCTCTTTGCCTGCATTAGTAGGAAAGTTTTTGACAGCTTTCACAGAATGGATGAAAAACTAGGGAAAAGGGTAAAAGCAATAGTTCAAGGAACTACACAGAGTGACAGTGTTTTGGAGCTATTTAAATAATAATAAAAACACAGAAATACAAAAAATAACAGTCAACCTTTATTTATAGAGCACTTCTCATACAGTTATGTGTTACAGCAGTGATTAGACAAACACTTATCAGCTTAACCTTTGGGGTACGGACAATAAAATGATGAAAATGAACAAATCAGATCATGAAATTCAATTAAATGACGTGTATTGGTAACCTAACCTGTAAAGGTGAAAATATGATCAAATGAGCCTTGGTAACATAGACCTGGCTTTTTTTTAAATAAACATAACTTCAGCATGGGCAGGAAACATTCTCAAATTTAACTAGACATCCATATAGATCCAATAGATAGTTAAGCAATCTGTGCACTGGTTGAGTTTCTTCTTGGAAGATTTTAAAAGTGGACTACAGAGAAGTAATGACTGGTTAAAAATGACAAATGGGACTAAAACGGGAACTTGGCCACCATTCAAAAAAAATAAAATAATAATAATAAAGTATCCAAAGAGGTGTTTTAAGTAGGAAAACGAGTAAGGCAAAGATTTAAGGCAAAATCTACTGTCAACGTTTCATAACTCCAACATTATAACACAAAGATAATAGATTCTAACTTTTTAATATGGACATTATACTGGACTGTATATCTAACTTGATAGGCATTTGCCTAAAACAGTGTGACAACCTACATCCTACAATCTAGTAATTGCAGAAAAGAAAGCTTTATTCAGGATACTAAAAAAAACACAGTCAAAGAAAGCAAATCACTTTTTTTGAATTGCCTTTCCTATATAAATAATTCAAATTCTATGGAACACTGTGCATTTCATGAATCATTATTTCAACGTACTTTTTTTTCAATTAATATACAGTATATCAAGCAGGAGTAGCAAAGCTTAATAAAATAATATATCTTGATAAGAATAAAACCACATAAAGATTTAAAGTTAACCAACCCCTGAAAAAAGTGGGATTTTTTTTTTAGAAAAAAACAAAAAAACATTGTATAGTGTTGTACAATGCACCGGCCTTTAGTACGCAGACCACACACAATGAGGCACACACATAAACACAAACATAGGCAGAGGCAGAAAGGCATCTTAGAAATGTGAGCCATGCGCATTAGTGATCATCAAAACATTTAAAATCCTCCTACAGTTTAATTCATCTCCCACTCCAACACAAAGCCCTTAAAGTAAAGTTATTAATCCTTCTTTTTTTTTAACATGACCACAGTGTGGTATGCAGATAAGCCTAAAATTATTTTATTATTATTCAATGAAACAAACATCTGCTAACACAATGTTAGAGTATTCATTTTGAAAAACAAACAAAAAGATTGAATTAACTTTTTTAATCAGAAATGACACGTCCAGAATTATTAATATCATTCCCAATAATATGTTCAAATGATCACTTTTTGTTTTTATGGCTTTAGCATTGGTATTTCATTGTTTCTCTATAGCAATGAGCTAAAAATCATTAAAGATGGAAAACGTCCATAGATCGGATCTTTAGCCTCTATTTTCTATCAGATTTAGGCTCAGGACTTTGGCTGGTGCAGATAAACACATAGAATTTGATTCTGTCAGGACAGAAATAGAACTCTTAAATTCCCAGGAGTATGAGTGATTTAGGCCTCTACTTTAGTTTACTTTTGTATGTAAGACACAATTCTACAGTGTTAGTTCTGCTAAAAAAAAAATCTGTAAGCATGGTTATCAATAGGACTGAAGGCAGAACAAGACATGAAATCAGCCCACGTTTTGAAGAAATGTAATATTTTCTATATACAGTATAAAGTTCTACAAGTAATAACTGTAAACTGTGTATTTTACAGGAGTTGAGCAATGTGATCTCATACAAATGACTTCTCCGGCTGCTTCACCTCTCCTGCCATCCCAGGGGATGGACTGAGTTTTGCTGCGGCTCCAGAAATGGGCAGCGCTCTTCCTCCTGGTGCAGAGGAGCCGACGTGAAGCAGAGTTCCCCCCAGTAGCAGCAGCATGCTAGCCCCCCAGCCCAGATACAATGCAGGTCCCAGTTCTCTCTTTAAAGGTGCTGCAACACTTGGATCATAGAAGTCCCTGATCGTAGCATAGGCTGTCCAAGAGATGGGAGTTAAATAGGCGAGGCCAGCCACAATGAGGAGCACCCCTGCTATCCTGGCCAGTCGAGCTTTGGAGTCCTGGTTACCGTCTCCCATGCAGTGAGTACACTTTGCCCCAACTACACCAAGCATTACAGCAAGGATGCTGAGGAGCAGGGCAAGAACCGTCAGGCCTCGGGCTGCCTGGGCAGACTTAGGGAGGGCCAAGGTGGAATCGTAGGTCTTGCACTGGATGTGACCTGTGGTCTGAGACAGACAGTTCATCCATAGACCCTCCCACAGCACCTGGGCAATCACTAACTCTCCCCCAACGAAGGCTGATATGCGCCACAGTGGAGCCGCGCAGACCAAAGCCCCGCACACCCAGCCCAGCAGGGCCAGCACCAAGCCCAGCACCTGGAGACCCATTGATGCCATGGTTGACCAGGAAGGTTTCACCGTTAATGGGTGTAGAAGCGCCTAACCCCGAACTTGGTTCTCTCACTAACAATTAAAGACTGATTATCCACGTAATTCTTGGTCAATCAGCAAGATCTTCAGTGTCCCCACTTCTCTCTTGAACCGATCAACTATGGAGAAGAAATCATCTGTTAAAAACTATAGTTTATAGCAACATAGATAAAAGCAATTTGTCAAACTTACTTTAAACCAAGCTCCAGAGGCATCTAGATCATCCTGTCTGCTTCTACATCCACAGTCACTCTACAAACATACAGATGTCAGCCGTCCTGCCTCTGCTGTTTTGACAGGGCCACTTGTCTCACTACAGAGCACACAGTGTAGTGTGGGAGGGCAGCAGCGTAATACTGCATACTAAATATAATCAGACAAAAAGCACAAAGCAGGAGACTAGGAGACATTGTTACAGATAGAACTGCCAGCAATCATCTTGTCACGTTCTGAATTTGGGGTGGGCGGCGAAAGGGTGAAAGATGGAGGTCAGTTGGAAGCTTTTGCACATGTGTTGATCCAACATAGAAGATTGAGTTCTCTTTGTTGGTGCTGAAAAAGCACTAATGCCCCAGAAGTTTTCTCCATTTGTCACCAAAAACCTCTGTCTCTTTTAGATTGAGTTAATTTGTTGAACCAACACAATGCAATGCATTAAGGGAAAGGGTTACATGAATGGTAATTTTGTTTACAAATAAAAATAGGACATTTTTTTTTTATATATTGATTCATATTTAATTATATTTTGCCTGATACCCCTTAACCACATTTCAATGCCACCGATTGCCTTTAAAAAATCACAATAAACATAAATATTCGTAACCTTGGTGTAAATTAAGCTGTTCTGGGGCAAACACCATTAAAAAGACCAAACTACACAAAAGGTCAAGGACGAGTTTTTTGGAAAAGTATATTTTTTTGATTGAAAAATAATACACTAATTTACATTTCTATATCTTATATACAATCCCAATATGATTTGTTATAACCTCATAAAATGGGATGTAAAATGTTGGAAAGCTCCAAACCCATGAGTGCTTTCACAGTACATTTTTTATGTAAGTCCAAACTTTTGCCACTTGGTGGTGATAGAGACATTGCCTCCTGTTTGTCAGATTCTCTTTGAAGGTTTTTCAGAATTCCCTCCCTATACCTATCTATATAGTTTATCCTTTTAAAGCCTTGTTCTGGCCTAAAGAATAAGGTGGAAAATGAACAGTTTTACTGTTTTAACATCTTGGAATTACAATGTGACTTTAAACATGTTTCCAGGAAATATGGTCTTTTATTATGAATGGAACCCTTTGGTTTGACAGTTTAGGCTGTTTATCCACACATTATACAGACCTTAGATTTTCCAACAACAGTATTTAATAGGGTTACACTGTGTTCGCTGATATAAAAAGTCAGCTTTCATTAAGAGTCTATGATTAAGTAGAGGTTTAAGTGTTTGCTCTTGTAAAGAGAGCTATTGTGCTTACATCCTTGAGCTTTCTTTTCCCCAGTTTTTTTTTTTTTTTTAGGATGTGATCCCTTGGGACAAAAACTCTTTAAACAACACTCTCCTTTAATTTTACCCAGACCAAGGAAATGGCTCAGGTTATACACAGCTGGCATACCGGGCTTATCAGTAAGGATCACAAATAAAATTGGATCTGCACAGTCACACCCTGATACACGGCATTCTGAGATCAAGGGCAATTCAAGTTTACAGAGTATTCTCTGTTAAGAATTATAATAATGATTGAACTTTATTGATCTCACATTGAAGAAATTTACCTCTGCTTTTAACCCATCCCCTTGGGGATGTAATTTAGGGTGACCATATTTTCATTTGGGAAAACCAGGACACCTTGGA
>NW_015150507.1:277554-286262 GCF_000732505.1 Cyprinodon variegatus
ATACAATGTTTTTTTGTTTTTTTCTAAAAAAAAAACCCGGGACGCCCGGGACATGGGACGCCCGGGACAGGACGTGAAATACGGATATGTCCCGGGAAATACGGACGTTTGGTCACCCTATGTAATTACAGTAGCTGCCATCGTGGGCTCGCACTCAGAACCTCAGGATTGCAAGCACCATGCCCTAACCAGGCCGCCACTCCCCTTTATTCGCTCCTATATTTTATGATGTTACACCAAGTGTAGGAAAATTATTTAGTTTTTTATTTATTTAGTTATTTAATTAATATAGTAAACAGATTGGTAACATATGGGTTTCAACAAGCTTATACATAAATGACAATGAATAATTCCAACACTATAAATGTGGAGCTAAATAAAAACTAGTCAATCAAATTATATTAAATGCCATATGTTTCCCATAAGTGTGTGTTACATGCTTTCCATTATCTTAGCTGCTATTCTCTGAGTTTCATTTTTCATGAAACAGGCTGGGTTAAAACACAGGACAGTTTCATTTCACTGGAAGAGTGTTTAGCTTAACTAAGGAGGAAAAAGGGAGGGACTACTGTTGTGGTGGAGGAATAAGAATTTAGGGTATAAACAACACGAAGCTGGAGCCAAGAGCAAGACCTTTTTTTGCAGTTAAAGTAGAGTTGAGCCAGATTTTATTTATCTAGGTTTTCTATAATATCTTTTCCAACATGGATTCAGACTCGGCTAAAGGTTAGTATGTTTTTGTTCCTAAGGAGACTTATTCATGTTTTTGTCAGTCCTTAGTTATACGTAGCTTCCTGGATCTAAACCACTCTTTAACTCTTTAACACATTTTTTCTGGTTCTTTCAAAGATGTAAGAATTGTCCTCCTGGGAAAAACTGGATCGGGCAAAAGTGCGACAGGGAACACCATCCTGGGAAAGAAGGCTTTTATTGACGACTCGTCTCCTTCGTCTGTGACTAAGGAATGCAAAAAAGCAACTCATCACCTGAATGACAGAAAAGTGACAATCATTGATACTCCGGGGATGTTTGACACAAAGCTCCCTGAGGAAGACTTGAAAAAAGAAATAGAGAAATGTATCATGCTGTCTCTTCCTGGACCACATATATTCTTGCTTGTCATCAGTCTCGCTGTACGCTTTACAGAGGAGGAGAAGAATACAATCAAGTGGATAACAGAAAACTTTGGTGAGGAAGTCTTAAAGTACACAGTTGTTGTTTTCACCAGGGGTGACGAGCTCAAAGACACCATTGAGATATATTTGCAGAAAAGTGAGGATATGAAGAAGCTCACTAATGAATGTAATGGTAAATATGTTGTGTTTGAGAACAAAAACATTGAAAATCGCACTCAGGTGAATGATCTATTTGAGACTATAGACAAGGTGATACAATTGAATGGAGATCATTATACCATTGACATGTACAATGAGGCTCAGAAGAAACTATGGCGGTGTTGGCTTCGACAACAAGCGGGAAATGCAGGAAGTCGCTTAATGTGGGCAGCAGGAGGAGCAGCTGCATTTTCAGTTGGTGGTGCAATGATGGCAGGGGAAACTGCAGGTTTGTCAGTGGCAAACATGGCCGCTCTAGGAGGTGAAATGATTATGAGAAATGTTGGATGGTTTATCAGAAGATGACCTGTTTGTAGTAGAAGATGACCTGTTTGTAGTCTTACCTAGTGGCTGAGTTTGACACTGCTAAAAAGTGACTGCCATGCACATTTTCTTTGTATTCTAAAAAAAATAACAATGATTTTAATGTGTTGTCTTCTTTTTGACAAAATTTTACTTTTATTCTAATCATAATCAAAAAAGATTAAGAATCTTTTAAATTCATTATCACTCATTTAAATTATGTATGAATTATGTATGGATTTGTTGGTAAAGCATTTCTATATTTGTCTATTTAACTGAAAATTAATAATAAATCAAATAAAGGGCTAAGGCTGATATTGTTTTCGTTGTTCACTTTTCAATCCATGAAGTCATGGAGAGATCAAAGGTTTGACATCAAGAAAAATACTGCAGCATTGTCTTGTTGCAAAGTCTGTAGAAATGTAGAACACCTGAGATGGGAGAAAAGATATATTGCCAAAATTCACATACAGCACATAGGACATTGCTGAAGCAAGATGGCGGAGTGAGCGCACATGACAACTGCAGGTCCAACATAATATGCTAAAGTAACATCCAGCTTAAATAAGTAATTTTTTCTCAGATTAGATAAGTGCAGTGAGACACTTTGCCAATGGAACAAGACAATTTACATTTAAAATAAGAAAAAAAAAATATTGCTTTGTCTTATTTCGAGTGCATATTATCTAATTATCTTGTTTTCGGAGTAAAAACACTCATTCCATTGGCAGATCATCTTATTTACCTGCTCAAATTAAGGGTAAATATGCTTAATTTAAGCAATTTTTACTTATTTCTAGATGGTTTTTGCAGTGCAGCTAACACGACAGGATTAGCCTTCAGTATGACAGATTTAAGTGAGGTTTGTTTTGATTAACTAGTCGAATAAGAAAAAAATGGAAATGCAGAGGGGAAATGAAGAAGCAAGGTGAAACTAAACAAGTCAGTATGGTAAGCCTCTATGATGCTATCCAAGCTCTGTCACAAAGATTTCAGGAAAAGGCTTGACATGTTGGAAAGGAAGTTTGACAACTTTGAAGCATGCATCCAAACCAATAAAAAGACGATGAAGGAAAACAAAGAGGAAATTAACACACTCAAGAAATGAGTTGAAATTCTGACAAATAAACCCGGAAGTGGAGTGGTATCTAAGACAAAGGAATCTGAAACTTCTCAGGCTGACAGAGAAAGAGGATACAAAAACATGGTGATTGGTATCCTTACAACAGTTACGGTGTCAGCTGAAAAACTCTGCAAGAGGGTGGACACAGTACATTTGCTGGGAAAGAAATATGACCCTGCTTTCAACATAAGACCACGACCAATCATCATACAATTCAGCATGCGATCCACAAGGGAAGAGATAATTAGGGAGTATACAAGGAAATGCACATCCATTTCCATTATGCTCTTTTAGAAGCACATTCATATATTTGTTCATTTTTGCTCTTGAAATGTTTGTGCTTTATATTGTAAGATGGTCAAAGCTAATTTTATTTTGCTACAAAAGACTCATTCTAGCAAGCACAACAAAATATTTTAGGAAAAACAATGGGGAAAAACTATTTTGTTTTCACATGGAACCTCTCACTCAACGGGAGTGATGATTATGTTTCACAGGTATTCAGGGAAAATATTGATTTAAAAAAAATGATGATAATGGTGGACGTGAACAGTGGTTGGCGAGCATGACCCATGTACGGAGGCCTTGGCCCTGGACGTGGCTAACCTGGGTTCGGATCCAACCTGTGTTTATCCGCCTCTCTCATACCACCTTTCCTGTCAGTCTACTGTCAAAAAAATTAGCCACTAGTGCCGTAAAAAAATTTAAAAAAAGGATGATAATGGTCACTGGCTTACGGTTGTTGTAGAGGTATTTGATCTGAAACAACAGATCTCTGAATAAAGATATGTTTGCCAAATTCTCACAGTATAGTAGGGAATAGAGAGTAATGTATATAACAGGCAATGTAATAATAGGAGGGGACTTTAATTAACCCAAAGTTCCACAACCAGACTATGAGGACACTATTTACAATTTTTGTTTAAATAACCATGTGGACTATTGTTGAATCAAAAACCCCAACACAAAAAAGTTTACATGGTTCAGCCCAGCCTATATAAACCCATGTTCAAGGTTAGACTACTGGCTTTTTTCTCAGAATGTGAACAATTTGAACCGGAAGAGTGATATTCTAACATCAACTCTCCACGATCATTGTCTTATTGATTTGTCAGTGGCAATCATAAAAAATAATCAGAAATCAAATATTATTTGAAAATTTCACTCAATGGCACATTTGCAGCCAGGTAAAATTAATATGCTCGGTAACCAATCACATGGATTTGTCAGATATAGTTTAGGGGCCCCATCACTGACACCTGGTTGGCCCCCTGTGCAATTGTGGGGGGGTGTTGTACTTCATATGAGGCCCACACAGATAATGTTGCTTACGGGCCTATTGTTGTGTCGTTACACCATTGGGTAATACAAAAAGGTATAGAAAGAAAGAAAACAGCAAACTCGTGTAAACTTACAGAAATACTTTGTTGAAAAAATTTGTATATTGTGCAGAAAAGTAAATTTAAAAATTGAGGAAACACAGGGATTAAGTACTCTTCATAAATAGTTAGATGACATCTAACTGCAAAAAAAAGGTGTATTTGTAAGATCCAAAGCAAAATGGATTGAACAAGGAAAAAAACTAATCTTACTTTTATAGTCTTGCAAATCGAAGATAGTCCAAAAATTATCTTAAAATTAAGTAAGGATGGTAAAATTATTCAGGATACAACTGTAACCTACTGTTATGAACAAGCTCCCTATGCACACTTTGACTAAAAGGTACTATTAAATTTCCTTAAACTATACCAATTGCACGTGTCTGACTCGTATATTAATCGAAAAGCGCAAATGAAACTTGAGCAAATATTCAACCTGGAAGACTCTTTATCAGCCTCACCTGCTGACGCATCTCCCCCAAGCCCCAGTCAATCAATGATGGACAGCAACCCCTATGAATCTAATCATCATCCAAGACTCTCTTCATTAAACTTCGAACCAAGCCTCCTTTCTGCTCACTAGAAGAACCCTTATCCACCCCACTGTCTGCCTCACAGACAGTTACACTCAAGATCCCTCTTTTCTCTGACTTCCCTCCACCAATGTCCAGGAAACGGAGGAAAGTCTGCCATAAATCTATTGTGTTATTAATCCAAGCTCTGTTCTTTACACAGCATCAAGGTCTTAAGTCTTCAAAGTTCTGCAGGTGGGGATCACAGACCACTTCTCAGTACCTATGCTTTCTGTCTGATGCTTTGGTCACTCTTGGATGCTGGTGGTGCTTTCACAGTCGTAGCACTCTACCACCCTCACAAGTGGCTCAGGCAGTGCAGCTCATGCAGGAGGGCACATCAATGCGGTTTACTTTCTGTCAGCGTAGCGTCCAGAGGCTGGAGAGGCACTACGAGGAGACAAGCTAGTAAATGTGGAGGAGGCCAAAGGAAGGAAACAAACCAACACAGGTGATTTCAAGTTTAACAGTGCCTCTCTTGGTTCGTGGTTTAGGGCTGTGCTGATGGGCAGGGATAAAATTCTTCAACGAAGTTTGTATTAAATGTTACAAAAAGACAAAAGAACTCCATAAAATACGTAGCTACAGAAAAGAAAAGCTGGAGATTATATTTTCAGAAAACATATTTTTGTTTCAAGCTGAAATAAAACAAAGAGTAAATAGTTTCTCTAGAACTATTTTGAATACCTAAGCAGCGGTGCGATTATTAGTAATATTTACAAAATGAGGAGTGGGTGGAGTTTTTACCCATTGTTTATTTAACAATTCCTTTCAACCAATGTGACTATAAATACAGGACAGGAAACAGTGGTAGGTCATAATTTGAATAAGAAGCAAAGGATCAGCTGTGTAGGAATTTTGTTGAGCGTTTTTTCTCTAAGGATATGAATGTTTAAATTAAGGGACTAATTATCTACATCACATATGTTCGAATATTTTTTTTTACTATTGAACTGTTCAACAAGTAAGACAGACTTTTTTTAATTGTGAGAAAACAAATGACAATGAGAAAACATTCAGTCCAACCCAAGCACTTTCAATTAATACCATTACTTCGTTGTTATGTAGTTCTTTTCTTTTCTGATTTTATTCAAAATATTGTAAAATCAGAGGCAATGCTTTATCACAGACATCATTGATTTTCACATTTTTAAAAGTAAAATATTTTGTATGACAGAAAATATTTCAGTGATACAGATAATTTCAGACTTGTTGCAAGGTCAAAAATAATCTAGCTGTGGGTCATTTTTCAGCGTTGTACATTGAAGAGGTTTATTTTAGTCTGTGAAGTTAATTTAAAAATTAAATTCAACAGTTTTGGGAAAAAAGGGTGTTTGCTAATTTAAATGTTTTTGTAATCTAGTTTGACTTTGTTCCACTAAAAAATCTGAACACCAGAAAAGGTTGGAAAATATATATCAATATTAGCTAATTTTGCTGTCAGAGATGACATTCACATTATGCTTATTACACTGGACTGTTCTTTTTAGCATTACATTTTATTCCTTTCCACAAGACAACTGCTGTCAAACCACATAAAATCCCCAAGAGAAGTGTTGGAGCTCCCAGAGCCAGAGCCACAGTGGTGTTTGCTGCTACTGCAATAACTACCCCAGCTAAAACCAACAGAACAGCAACAGCTGAGGCCACACGGATGTTCTTCTTCCGAACTTGTTTCTTCTTCTCTCGTTCTTTTTGCTGTTTCTCCCTCTCCTCATCCCAGACCTTCCTTTCTTCTTTCTTTTTCTCTTGCTCTTCCTGTCTCCTCCGCTCCTCCTCCTCTCTTAGCATCCTCTGGGCTTTCTCATACATCTCGTTTGTGTAGTGTT
The DNA here is from genome assembly GCF_000732505.1 of Cyprinodon variegatus. Classification (NCBI taxonomy): domain Eukaryota; kingdom Metazoa; phylum Chordata; class Actinopteri; order Cyprinodontiformes; family Cyprinodontidae; genus Cyprinodon; species Cyprinodon variegatus. Next base: position 284,095 of record NW_015150507.1, read on the forward strand.
TCCCTCCATTGTCTTGTACCATTTCCTTGATCATGTTGATAAGCTCTGTGACCTGCAGACGGTCATCTGCGTCATTGTTGTTGAAGGCATGGTACCTGCGACCAAATGTAATTGAGAGTCTCCGGAGCTCCTTGCACTCTTTCAGGGCATTGTCTGCTTTACCTTGATCCTTGCATGTAAACAACATGATAGTGTACATGGATGCATCATCTCCAAAGTTTTCCTGGATCCACCTCACAGCGTTCCTTTCCTCCTCTGTGAACCTGACTCCAAGTCGGATCACCAGGAGGAAGGCATGAGGTCCAGGCACCGACATTTTGACACATTCCTCTATCCTGAGTTTTAGTTCCTCCTCTGCAACGCCTGTATCGAACAGCCCTGGAGTGTCAATCACTTGAACTGGAATCCCATCTACGTCTCCGCTCTGCGTCTCACAGTGTTTGGTCACAGACATCGGACTTGGATCCTCTTTGAAGGCACTTCTCCCCAGGATGGTGTTACCTGTGGCACTTTTCCCTGATCCAGTCTTTCCCACAAGGACAATCCTCAACCCTCCAGACAAATCCAGATCTGCCAATCAAAGAAGATACCACATCAATACTTTAAACAAAGACAAATTACATATGTAATTTGTGGATTTTATCTATATGCTATTATTAGCTTTACTAAACTTTGTTTTTTGTCACTAGTAAAAACTGTTTGCCTAAGTTTGGCCCTTAATTAACCATAAACAAACAGAACGTCTAGAAGCCTATCATATACTGTTCTCAGGTATAAATCAGCAAACCAATTTGGACCATTGTCTAAAGGGTTTGGGTTATTCCCAGGTTAGCGATGGCCTCCTCAAAGATTCTCAAAAGGACTGGTGGTGAATATACCTTTCACAAAATGATGCAAACTTCACCACCAGATAATAGACATGCATTTTCTGTTGATTTACCTGATTCTAAATTAAAAATCTTATTGTTAAACTTGTGGTGGAAAAAGAGCAATGTTAATACTTCTACCATGCTAATAATGGATTTAAATCAGTTTTCCTGTATTTATGATTTAATCTTAAATGGCATCTCTACTCTCATCAATCTAAATGAATTGTTTTTCATTTTCTCAGATTTTTCTATTGTTTGATTTCTTAGCTTGTTTTTTCTGTGTCTTTAATGTTTTTAGACCATTATCTTAATTTCGTATTACTCTGATAGCAAGATGCTTTTGCATTAGTTTTAACTGTATATTGAACAGTTTCGAGAGTTGAAAGTGTAGCTTATGAAGAGAATAACAAATGAGTGTTCCTCAGATGGACTCTGACTTCTAGAGCAAATAAAATCTTTTTTTTTTCTTTCACTACAATGTTTTGGTTTTTATATCTTCAAGTAAAATGTTGCAACCCTAACCAAATCATTTAAGAAACTAGTTCTTCCTGTTTCCACCTAATTTTAGATAAGATGAACCTACCTCTATAGTACAGGGATTTGTACTGCCTACTTCAACAGTATAACCTTTACTTGAGAAGCCCTCTTTTGACGTAGATAACTTTTATTGTTAAAATTTTGTTTTGTACAGCTCTCATGACATTTCCATGTCTTAAAGTGCAGCAGTGATCAAATGTAAACATTGTGGGAGAAAAATTTTTTTTGCAAAAAAACATTAATATGGTCAGTTTGATGCAGAGTCTTTGACATGATTTAGAGTTTTTTCAACATTCAGCTGTCCATGTCCATGTTGGGGGTGTGAGGGGTCATTGATAATCTCATGGGCTTGGGACACGCAGCGCTGGGATGAAATGTCTTTTCTAGAGGGAAGAGGAGCCCAGATGATCTTCTCTGCTGTTCTCACCACTCTTCTCACTTTCTTCCAGTCTGAGATGCTGCAGCCTCCACACCATACAGTGAGACAGCTGGTCAGAGCGCTCTCTATGGTGCTTCTCTAGAAGGTAGTGAGGATGGGTGGGGGAGGGTGGGCTCTCCTCATCCTCCGCAGGGAGTACATGCACTCTTGTGCCCTTTTGACCAGTGAGGTTGTGTTGAGGTGGTGATGTGCACCCCCAGGAATTTGGTGCTGCTGACCACCTCTACAGCTGAGCTGTTGATGAGCAGTAGAGCGTGGTTAGGCCGGTTCTTCCTGAAGTCGACGATGGTCTCCATCATTTTCTCCACATTCAGGATCAGATG
>NW_015150507.1:286706-294674 GCF_000732505.1 Cyprinodon variegatus
AGATAGATGATAGATCAGCTGTTAGTAGCCCTTTTTTAATATATATTAATGTTTTTGAGCCCATTATAAACCAAGCTCTAAATGGTAGCTGTCTAACTATCTATAAATATAAATATCCGAGTCTTTTGTTATTCTTGCGTTCTCAACAATAGGAAAGCATTTGGAAAACACCAAAACCTAATGAAAGCGTTTAGGTCACCCGTATAGCGTCCCCATCAACTTTCATCGCAAGGTTTCACTTTTGATAACACTTATAAAACTGGGCCCACTCCTGAACTAGCTGTTATTCCTGCGACTAATTAACATGCAACGCATTAACATAAATGCTGATACACAGAATGTGCAGATACACAGGTTAGACTCTCGTGTATCTGCGGTTTAAAAGGGGTTCAAATTAGTTCTATTTAGAAAATTATTTTCCTTATAATGATTTAACATGAATTGAAAGACAACTTCAAAAGTTGTATCTTTAAAATCTCAAGCAATAACCCTTTAAAAATTATGTGTTTTACTTCCTATTTGTTTATTTCTATTTATTTGTTTTTTTGATTTTGACACAAATGTTACACTGAACCATAGAACCAAGGTTATTTGGCTGCAATTACTGCTTTTGGATGTCTAAAAAGTCCTAATATTTAACTCAATATGATAATTGTTATGTGTCTAAGCTAAGAAAATATAGTAGTCATAATAACAATTAAGTTAACTTATGTTTCTTTATGTAAACACTGTTACTTTTGTGCAATAAAAGCACAGTTATGCAGATTTAGCGAGTAAAGACAGAAGATAAGAAACATACCGTCAAAGCTATGGAGACCACACCCATCAGATCGAGGCAAACTTTTTGGCTTCTTCTCCCTAAGTTGTATTTCTGGCACACAAGACATAGAAATTATTACAGTGTTAGCTGTAGACATATTGACAATAGCTTTTAAGAGAGGCATTTCTTTCTGTTTTCCCTCTTTTATTTTTTTGCCCTCAGTGTAACATTATTGTGTTTCATCTCACACTGACCGAAACATCCATAATGGTAACGTTATTGGGATGAAAGTTTATTCTCTTACCTTCAGCCATTACTTTTGGATCCACCTTTTCCTTATCCCAGGTGACCTAATTTGCTCCAGCAGATCTGAGTACTTAATAATTTCAGAAAAGTGGGCTCCAGAGCTTCAGATTGCTGTTTGAAGAGAGATCTGGCACTCCTCACTAAGTACCGGCCGGGAGCTTCCCATTTCCTTCCATTGTCTTTAAATCTGAATATGGGAAAGCTTGCAGAGGCTGTTTATGGCTTTCTGGATGTTTTAAAACATCACGTCAAATGCTTGATTTGAATTTTCTTCTAATGTAAAAAAAAATAAAAATCATAAAACTAAAGATCTTTAGATGTATAAGGTTTCCTCGCTGTATCTTTATAAGGTCTTTATAAGGTCTTCCTCATGGGGCAGCTGGGCTGCATGGTGTGTCACATCCTTCCATTGTTCACATCTCTAACAATCACAATTAAGTCATCTTTATTTCTGAAGGCAGGAGTTTGTGCAAAACATGTGGTATTTATTCAAAAAGAAAAAAAAAATCATCCAGTTTTTGAGTCCAGCCATTCGTGGGGATGTCCAGTAAACCTGCTGTCTCCCTAGAATTACAGGAAGCACATGTCCTCACTTCCAAAGGTCCTATTTGAGTATTTCTGGGCTTACATCTTCCAGTTGTCTCATGGGTTTTTCATTAATATCCTATATATATATATTTGTGTGCCTTTCCCACAACTCTAAATACGTTTTCAACAGTTATTTTATTGAATTTTTAAAAAGCTAACAAAAAAAAGCTATCATTCTTATATTGCATGTGGAAAAATTGCTTACTTTAGCAACATCAATATTCTTAAAAAGATGTCTTCAGCACGGCTACAGCAGCTCAGAGTAAATACTTTAACCCAGAACTTTTGTTGTCCTTGTTGTCCAACACACATACTCAGACCGATTTAGGGACACCAAGAGTCATGTTTTGGGACTTTGGGAAGAATAGCATGCAAATTCATGCAGGAAGACCAGTCTAGGAAAAAGCCTAGATATTAGATAAAAATATCCTAGATAAAATTGAAATAGCTTGGATAAAATTTATAAAGGGGCCAGGAAGGTTTATCATCTGGACTGTATAGCAAGAATGCCGTGGGTTTGAGGTTTGGTCTGAAGTGGGCTTTTCCGCATAGAGTTTACATAATCCTTGTTTGTGTGGGTCCTCTGGCTTCCATCCATGTGTTTGTTAGGTAAACTGCTCTCTTTAACAAAAGTGCAGCACAAAACCTCTCTCAGCATTAAATGGTAGATTACACTAAAAACAGAGAGCTGCATCACTGATAGCCTCTACCTCATTAAAACAAAGTGGTAAATAGTCCATCGGAAATTATGTGTTTCACATATTATATTCATCTTTCTTTAAATGCATTAACCTAATAGGTTTTCAGTTTTGTTATATTGTATAAATAAGTTTATTCATTTGTAAGGAAACAGTTTTCATTCAGCCAGTATATAATGCATGTGGCACAATAATTTGTTAAAATATAATGGGGGTTTTTTCTAAATTCAGTATATTTAAAAAATATTTAGTCTACATGTTAGATTTTCCTGATACATATAAAAACTAAGTTTTTATATTATGTCCACTTATTGATTAATGGTTAGTCGATCGATAAGATCAACTGTAGATTAATAACATGCATACAAACCCTGTGCCCCCAAAAAATACCCACCATCTGGAATGTGAAGTGCTTCCAGAGGATCCTCCAACGTCATTGCAGTTGGACTGGAAAGCCTGCATTTCTCTCAGAGGATGAATCATTTTATGAAGGGTGCTGTTTCATTTGCACTTCACTCAGCTCTGACTCATCTGCAACATTCCACCGCCTATGTTAGGATACTTTTTGTGTTCTTTAGCTCAGCCTTCAACATTGTGCTTCCTGACATGCTGGCACGAAAGCTCCACAACCTACTTTATCTGCATTTCTTTGCCACTGGTTCAGTGACCACGTCACCAACAGAGCCAGGTGGAGAGTGTAGGGAAACCCACATCTTTCCCACTAAACCTCCAAACTGGCATGCATCAGGGTTGTGTTCCCGACCCTGCCACCTTCAGTCTATTCACACAGGCTGCTCTGATATCAACAAAACAAACATGGTTGTGAGATTTGCAGACATAACCAATGCTGTACGTCTCATGTCAGTAAATTATTAGACCCTTTACAGAGAAAAGGTAAATCAGTGTGGCACGATTGCAAGTTCTAAATACATTGTTTCACTTTTTTCCAATACCAGAACTTCTTGCTTCAATGTCATTGCACTCTTGTACTCTTGTCTACAAGATATTTATTAGATATATATTATAAGATATATATGATATATATTATGTATTACACTATATATATATATATATAAAAGGAAGTCATAAAAATCATAAATCATGTTATGAGGACAGATTCCATCCTGTAAGCAAAACTGCAACTGTAAGAGTTTTAAACAAAATCAAACACAGATGTATATGAGGGGGCAAACCTTTGTGTTGTTCAAGAGATTTTTGACCCAATGTAAATGTATTACAGCCAGGAATAGGCTGAATAGATTTGCCCCTATGAATGACTTCCATTTCCAGCAATACCTGATCTAGAATTTTCTTTACAATACCAATATTAATAACAGATCCGTGTTCTGGCAGCTCTCTCGTACTTTCACTTTAAGTTAATTAAGTTTTTTTTTTTTTTTTACATAAATCATCTTGTTTCCATGGCAAATTGTTTAACTTGCCTGCTTGAATCAAAATAAAACACACTTATTTCAATCAAAATTGTCTGAGTTATATTTTCATTTTTGCAGAGGTCCTGGAACACCAACAGTGTGTAGGCAGCTTAAAGGCATCTACATTTCTCCTGTACAGAGAACATCTCCCACCTGGTGAAGAAGGACCAACAGTAATTCTTATTATTTGAAAAAGTTGAAAAGTAAAAGGACTATCTACATGTCTAGTCAAATTTGAAAAAAAAGATAATTAAAAGTATCTTGAGTCTCAGTGTGGCAGAGTTGTATAAAAGCTGCCTGTCGCAGGAGGGGAAGGACTTAGCAGATGTAGTGAGGACATGACTGAAGATGGTGGATCGCTGTCTACCAGATCTGGACTGGGTTTATGAAACTGGGGTCTAGAAAAAGGCCCAATGCATTGCCACATATGCCATCTACATTGTTAATGCAGCAATTGTCCCACTCCCATCAGATAGCATAAAAGGTTCAGAAACATTAAGTCAACATAGGACAGTTTATTTCCTCAAGCTGTGGTCAGAGGTGTTAAGTAACGAAGTGCAAATACTTTGTTACCTTACTTAAGTAGAAATTTTGGCTATCCATACTTTACTTTTAATTATCTGTACTTCCAACTCCTTACATTATAAAAATAGACTAGTTGGTTTTGTTTCATTTAGGCTAATTTTTATTATGTTAGTATTTGAAAAAAAAAATAAAAATAGCTGTTTTCATCGAGACAATTCGTTTCTTTGTGGTTGGAATCAGTACTGCACCAGTTTTTTTAATACCAAAATCATTTTTCAAGATTATGTAAAGTTAAATTCGACATTGTTACCATGAGTTATTGTAGTGGGAAAAATTATTCAACTATTTATCAAATAAACGGAGATCGATGGATTTCACTCAGTCGGCACATTTTTTCATATCTTTGCAAAGAGAGAACAGTTCATCGTACAGCCCTTATGGCACAGCATTCTGCCCTGTTCTGCATGAGCAGCATTCGTTCATTCCCCCTTACAATAATGGAAAAGTAGTCAGAGTCAAAACAAATTACAGACACTTTGGTTAAACAGTAACATGTTATGAATAAACCTTGAGAAAGAATCTGGTTTGTTGTGGGAAGAAGCTATGTCCGGTCTACAAACACTATCCTGCAGAGAAAGGTGTGGCCTTCAAGGTGAAANTTTAAATCGATAAAATCGAGGCAGAAATTATCTTTTTAATGAAAAGAATAGAAACACGAACAAACTGTAAGGTAATAAGATGTCTATTTAAAGCTGAGCACAATTGCAGAATGAGTTTTAAATAAGTTAGTCAAAGATGTAAGATTTTGACCTTTTACTGACATCTGGTGGCAAATGAGAGAAATTATATGTTGATAAACATTTAATCTTTTTAATAAATCTTTTGTCATCTTAAACATGAAACCACCAAAGCTTGTTGCATGTTAAAAATAAAATAAGGGTACTTAATTGATTTTTTTGTAGGTGTCACTTTTGTCCTTTTAAAACAATATTTAATGCTTATTAAAGATGGCACTGGTTTTATAAAAAAAAACAAGGTTACACAAAAATATAGTGAATGGCTAAAGCATTCTGCTTAAAAACTGTGAAGGTGAGGACATTAGTATTTGTCATGCAGAATACAAGTGAAGAAAGAATGGATTTTTGTTAAACTCACTGAGGTGAGCTTTGCCTATGAGTCCTATGAGCTTCTAGTGGTGGCCAAGAATGTGAGGAAGTCCCTATGTTAACTGCAAAGGTGCTTCTGGGATTGGCTTAAATGCCCTTATCTTTTGAGGTGTTTGTATCAAGCCAGCATCTACACTTTTTTCCTACTATCACGGGGAGTAGTTGTCTAGTGGCTGGAGCATTGCACTTGATTGCTTGAGGATCTGAATTCAACTGCAGACCTCCACTCTGCGTCCCCGAGCAAAACCCTTAACCCCATGCTGCTGTTTGGTGGGACATCTGTTTGCAACATTTTTAAAGCTAGCTTTTAAACTCCAGGATCCATAATATTCTAATGAGCAAACCTAATCAACCTTAAGAAGCCATATATGGCAGGATCATCTCTCTTATTTTGGAGCCTGAGAGGCCTTGGTATCTGAGGCTCTCAGAAGGAGAAGATTGGGCAGACATCATCACAAATGTCTTGTGGTGCAGACCCTGTTTTAATGTCTAACAAATTGCCCAAATAGAACTAAACCAAGCAGAAATCCTGAATGTGCACATGGTGACCTTTTGAGCTCAGCTGCATGACAGCATTGTACCACAGATGTTATCTCTGCAACACTGAGCTCCTCTGAATTACTGACTGATTAGTCTGTTGACGTCTCTAAACACATGCAGTCATGCTAATGTTTCCACCTAAACATGGAACTCAATCATAAGAGCCTCTGAAAAGTCTTGATGACAACAGAAGCAGCTGTAGATATAGTGTTGTTGCCTTTTAGTACGTTTCAATTTTTTTGGCTGTATTCTGAAAATCATGGAAAACTACTAACTACTAACTTAAATCTAATAAGTTATTGTTAGATTGATTTGGCTTCTAAAATAAACTTACAAATATTGTTACTTCTCCTGGTAAAGAAATATGAAGTTGTGTTCCTTAATGGCTCCCTGTTTGTTTTGAAAAACTTAAAAAAACCAACAATAAAACAAAACAAAAAGCCAATAAAGCAACATATCTGAAGCAGCTCTGCTGCAGCCTCGTATTTAATCATTTCACAGTGATTGACATGGCTTAGAAGACAAACAACATCACGTTTCATGAGTCAATGCTGTAAAATGTGGCTCCATTTGTGTGTATTGATGTGTGTTTGCGTCAAAAGACAGAGCAGCAGGTATGTATGCTGACAGATCTTGGACCATCTGTTTAAATGATTTCCCATAAACGTGCTGATAGTGATTGCTCTAACAAAGAAGGACACTGCTGTATGGTTGTTGAGCTTCAATAAATTGAAAAAAGCCACATGTTTTCCATAATTTGAGCTCTAAAGTACGTGACATAGAAGAAAAATTAGCCTTACCTCATCACAGAACCAGAACAAACAATCACTGATAAATTAATCTTCCTTTGGATTTAAAGTTATTATATATTGGTATATTTCAATAAAGCTATTCAGTGATTAATTTCAACGTGAAGAATACAAACTTTAAATCACATTTTTTGACAGCTGAGCTGTCTTGCCTAAAAACAGTCTTCTAACTTTTTCTCACGTGAAAGATTGGCTTAACACAAGAAATTCAACAGTATTTAATTGCATCAGCATAAACACGGTTTCTCCACTGTTAGTTATTGTTTCACATGAATCCCCTGCTTATGTTTTTAAAATTTTGATTTAGCTAATTAGTAATGACTTAGTCTTATCTAAATAATCCAATTTTTTTCAAAGACATATCTGTTATGAAAAATGGTAAATGTAGGAGCCAATTATTTTTTGTTAATAATTAAAAATGTTTTTTGTTTTTGTGTATAATCTAGCTAAGTTTATTTTACTTTGGTGTTTGATATCTGTTATGAGATTATGTTTTTTGGTCATTTAGTCATGCTCCTTTGTTTTTGGTTAGTTATGATTAATTTAGGTGAATAATTTTTTTTATAAATAGGCAGTCAATGGTAGGACCAGCATGCATCTGGGTGGGTGTATGTTTTTTTTTTTTTTTTACCAGCGCAAGAGAAACATGGAGGAAATGTTTGTCTTTTTTTGTTTGCTTGCCTGAGGAAACAATAAACTGAGAAAACTAAAGGAGTTTACCAGGAACATTTTTTCTTTTGCCTGTGTAAAAGAAGTCCATGGTGCATCTTTGATCTTTGTGGATTTCCACTTTTTTGTGTCATCAAAGCTGGGCCACAACAGTCAACCTTTCTAAAATTGGAACGATTTGCCCCAAGGTTAGGACAATAAAGTAAATATTTATGATTTACCGCAAATAACTTTTGCATGGCATTGTGATCACTACTTAACCCCTAGAACCCTACGGACCCACCGGTGGGTCCAGCTGCTACGTGACCTCGTAATTTTAACAAACCCCCAGTATTGATGTAAAAAACATATTTGGCACAGTTTGGTGACATTTTTGGATAAATGTGCCAAAATGGCCCCTCCGCCTAAGAAATTTCTCACTAATACCATTCTAAAATAAATATGATTCATGTGATTGAGTCCAAATTAGGTATA
>NW_015150507.1:296678-300078 GCF_000732505.1 Cyprinodon variegatus
GATAGATAGAGAATTGTTATATCTCTAATATCCTCAGCATGATGCCACCAGTTCCATGCTTGATAAATGCTGCAACGATTTGATATGGAGACATTTGTCAAGACGAAACGAAACATTTTATTTATCAAAATATTTTATTTGGGGGGAAATAAAGGCGTTTATTCTGGAATAAAAGTGCACATGCGTTGTTGTCCTCAATATTAGTCCGTACCCCTCCTCACTGAATGTGACATTTCTCCAGCACTTGGCCCGGTTTTGCTCCCTTATGTGACCCAATAATCTGTCGCAGATCAGTGGAAAAACTCGGCCGACGGGCCAGTGGGTATAGGGTACCGCAGGGATCCTCTCGCCCCGCCACCCTTCCTCCCTTCCAGGCTGCACAGTCAGTCCTGATGGCCTGGTAGGAGCGGAGGGACACTTTGCGGTGCTGAAACGGACCTGTCTCCATCGGGAGACCGCCTCGTTTCGCCAGAGTCTCGAAGACTTGCTCGAGATTAGTGCTGTCCTTTGCAGATGTTTCAAAATAGATGCAGTCGCGCCCGAGTGCTTTGAGCACATCTGCGTGTGAAACCCCTCTCTGAGTCTCAAGATCCACCTTATTGGCACAAACCACAAGCGGGACCCGCTGCTGTGCGCAATGCGCCGGGACCGAGGACTTAGTGAGCTTTGATTTAGCTGTCAGGATCTCTTCTCGCAGGGAGCACACCTCCTCGAAGGAGCTCTTGTCATCAAGACTGAAGACAAGTAGAAATATATCTCCTGTAGAAACAAAAACAAACAGATTAAATCTATATTCAGAGAATTTTACGCACCATTTAAATATTGCATCTCTGATACATATATACTCAATAACTAATTTTACATGGAACTATCACATTGACAGTGATGTATCTGTGCGCATTTCACAATGTTAAACTCTTCAGTAAATACGCACCAGTGAGAATGGAGAGTCGCCGTTTGGCTGGGAAATCCCTCTCCCTGGACGCATCCAGGATGTCTATTTGGTAGGTCTCCCCACGGATGCAGAATAACTTTCTGAGGAAATCCTCAGAGGTCGGATGGTACTCTTCTACAAACCCGTCCCGGAGGTATCTCCTGAGGATGGAAGTCTTCCCAACTCGTGGCGCACCGAGGACCACGATGCGCTTACAGTTCTGCGGCTTGGTCAGACAGAGCGGCTCCTGTCTGTGCTCCAGGCCGCTGGAGCCGGTAGGGTCATGGAAAACTAAAGCTGCCAGCTGATCCAGCGGGGATCTGTTGAACGGATGTCTGCTCTGTGCACCGACTGTCTTCTTTTCGTGCTTCCAATGCAGCGTGGCTACTTTCAGTAAACCCAAACCCGCTTTGATTCTAGACGAGTTTAGCTGCTGCGATGCCTGCTTGTAAGCCAGCCAGACTTTGGAGGGACCAGAGCAGGTCTGCCCCGCAGGATTACCCTGTAGGTGAACTTCTTTCCCGGAACATTTGAGCTGATGCGGGATGGAGCTGATCGGGGAGCCGCTGGAGATGCCTCCTAGATCCATCGCTGCGGGCGCTTCTTTTTGCGCAGTGGAAAAGCGGACAGATTTAGTGATGTACCCAAGTTGGGATGTTCGATAGTGAGGAAGCTGATGTCAGCTTCATTTATACTCTCTCCTCAACCTCGTGATTCTTCCGCGTCACTAAGACCGACAACAAAAAAAGGAAAATTATGGTGCAGCTGCAGAACGGGGCTATGGAGGACCAACTCTGCCATATTTAAAAATAAAATCAGAAATAAATAAATGCTCAATAAATAAATAAGCAAGTAAATAATACAGTAAATAAATAAAGTTGAAGATTACAACGGACAATAAATACATAAGATAATTTTTACAGCGATACATACATTTATGTCTCACTGGATCATTTAAATTCTACCTAAAATTATTAGTTTATTGTATTTTTGGGGGCAATTAATTGTATGCTTATTTATTTATTGAGCTTATTTATTTATTTATTTATTTTTATTTTATATATGGCAGAGTTGGTCTGGGCATTTTTGGTCATGTGGGCCCACCACGATTAATTATATTTTATTGGGAGACAAATTGCAAACCAGATGAACACAGATGGTTTCAAAAGGAACTAGGCTATGTAGAAATATACATTATTCAAGAATTTAAAAAAAACCTATTTGCTGTAGGTGTAAAGCTGAGGATAAGTGATGTTATGAATGATGTTTATTCCTACGTTCTACGACTATATTTGACTTTACTGTAGCTAAATGCAGTGTTATCATTTTTCACTTTTATTTGAGATTATTTCAACATATTTTCTGTTGTAAAAACTTTCCATGTTATTCCATGTACTTTTTAACAGATTAATGTTTTTTTGTTTTTTTAAGTTTTGTTGTCTAGGCTGTTAAGCACGCAGCTGAGAACAGTGGTGGTATAGAGCAAATGTACAGTACTAGGGGGCCAGGAGGGGGCCAGAATGTTTTCGTGGGTTACAGAAAAGCATTAAATTAAAAACAGGGTAAGGGATTCAAATATATTAAGAGAGCTGCAGGAAGTGTAATTTCTATACAATTAGGTTAAATTAAAATTATATTTCTTATGAGGTCAGTATATGTTCATAATTTAAGAATTTACATATTTTTGACTGAATTTAAGTTAAAGTTACAATTTTCTATTAAATCTGAATTAGAACTCAAGAAAAACTGATAAATTCACCTGTAAAAATTAGAGCAATTTGTTTTGAAAAAAACATTTAGCAGATGAAAACTGCTGAATCCTATCTCAATACCACTGAAGCTATTACCTTACTGGTTTTAAATAATTAGTAAAACAGAATTTGTAAAGAAAAAAAAAATTAAATACTAGATCCAATTAAAGGACCTATCAGTAACCATGTCTGTTCCAGCGCATATCATCATTAGAATGTCTTTGAGTATTATGTCTTTAGTACAAGGGCCATTACATGGGGCCAAGACATGATAAACAGGGGCACTGGCCCCTGTCTAGAACCGCCCATGGCTGAAAATAAACAAGGTCTTGCCTGAAAAGACTCAGAGAAGAGACTTGCGCTGCTAATACTATCGCAAATTAAATAAGTAATTAAGACACTAATCTGAACTATGATCAGCTTCTTAAACAACAAATGTTTTGATGAATGAAAAAAAGTATGTTCCTTATTTAGGCTAGATTAAAAAAATATATAAATAATAAACAAAATATATTTGTTGTAAATTATTGCTAAAATCATGACAATCTGAAATAGGCTTACTGCACGTAATTATTTTTTTAAAGTGAAATAATACATTGAAAGATATTTATTCAAAAATAAATTAATAAAATACATACATACATACATACATACATACATACATACATACATACATACATACATACATACATACATACATACATACATACATACA
>NW_015150507.1:300126-327105 GCF_000732505.1 Cyprinodon variegatus
GAAAGAAAGAAAGAAAGAAAGAAAGAAAGAAAGAAAGAAAGAAAGAAAGAAAGAAAGAAAGAAAGTCTTTTGCTCTCCAAACGTTTCGTTGTCATGGTAACGCTGTCGCTAACCAAAGCTAACCGCCGCCGTGCTTCAATTGTGTCCCAGCTAAACGTTTTTCTGTATCGGTTCTGGTCTGTTTAAGCTCCGGTGTCGCTGTCTTCATGTTGGCTCCACGGAGGAAAGGTCCGTGGAGCTACTGGGAAATCGAAGCGTGAGTCTGAATCCTTTTCACTGCAGTAGTTTCAGACATGCTCTTTATTGGGTCAATTAAGTTAGCCTAACGGTGTGATGTCAGGAAACAAAATGAAACAAATACGATATGTGCTAGAAACAAGTCTGTCAACGCAAAACAATGCATCTTTCCATGGGCCTCAGTAAACTGGTCATTTTCTGATAGAAAGCTAGCCTGCACAAGGTAAATGCAAAACATGAAGAACAGTTAGAGATGTGCTTAGAAGAGCTCTGGTAATAGTTCTGATTGCCTTTAAAACACTGATGCTTTGCAGTGAAAATGGTTACCTTGTAGACACTGCTCTTTAAAAGCATTTATACCCCTTGAATTGTTTTCCTCAGTTCATCATGTTAAAACAAGGTTTTGATAAATAAATAACAAACTAGGACTGAAAGGTGTATTTAAAAGCAGGTGTATTTAAAAGCAGAGATTAAATTGAGTTATCATATAATACAAATATAAGTGAAAAATGGTGATACCTCTGGCAACAATGCTAGATTCACACGCATGTGCTTTGAGTCGCAACAAAGCATCTGCTGCTTCATTCTTGATGCTTGTACACAAAAAAGTCAGACACGCCTCTAGAGTGTTTACAGATGCGTCTGATGTTTGCTATATTTGCTGTGATAAGCTGGAAAAAGTTGTTTTAATATATTGCACGAGAAAGTCCACCTCAAAACATCGTATGTGCCGTCAGTTCATCAAGATTATGATCCTGCCTTAAAATGTTATTTTGCTGTTGCAGCTGCACAGAACCCCACATATCGACAGTACACTGTCACTGGGAATCCCCAGCAGCAGTTGCCTCAGAACCAGTCTCTATTCTTCATGGTGGCTGGAGGTACATGTTAGTGTTTTTTGGGCATATGGTACAAAGTTCAATAAAAACGAAGATATTTTGCAGGCAGGTTTGAGATTTTATGTTAATTTAGAGCTTAATAAACTGTTTCTGAGGAATGATCATATTTCTTCTCATCAGCAGTCCTGTGTCTTTCTTCCTGCCAGCTCCCAGATCAGTTTCTCCGTTTAGTTGATGTGGTGCTTCGAGCACCAAAAGTTCAACTTCTCCGACTCCAGCAGCTTCTGCTTGTGAAGCGCGTTACGCGCCTCAGATGCTCATAAGCCCATGAGGCGTTGCTACAGCTGCTCATATGCGTGAAGATGCACAGCTCCTGCTGCTCTGTAGGAGCTTTTGATGCACGTTGACGCGCGTCAACCATAGACTTTGCATGTGAACCAGCTGCTTCTGCTGCTCAAAGCGGTGTGAACATATGCTTAATTCCTTAGTGCTCTCCTCTATCCTGTGCATAGTTCTACTCCCACAGCTTATATTGCTCATACTGCTTCCTCTTGCTTGACTTTTAGGCAAGTGGGCATATGTTGGTAGGTTTGCAGTTTCTCTTTCTATTTTTGGATATGAAAGCAAGCAATGAGGCGTGATCTTTGAGTATGGTTTTATAACAAATATACTTTTGATTCCCTAGGTAGAATAAAGCCATTATGGAACAGCTAGTCAGAGTAAACTAAGATACATTTCAACATAGCTACGCTTTATTGTCTACCACATAAAAAACCCATATTGCAGTTTTTACTTAAAGTTTAGTTAAAGCTTTAAAAAAAATGTTCAAGGGGTATTGATATTTTTCAAGGTGCTGTATGAGAAATATATGAATAAGAATCCCAGGAAAGAAGCAGAAGATATTTCTATTTTGGAAGTCAATTTGTGCTTCATATTGATTTATTCTAGAACCGAGGACGACAAAAGTGCTGAAAGAAATGCCCAAATCTGAGCAAAAAACTGTGCATACAGCTGGCGATGTCCAGGCTGCTGGCTCTCAATACAATGAAAAGGTGAATTTCAGCAGCATATTGGGATGCTATTAGACTGCTTTATATCTGCATGAACTAAATTGTTGTCTAATTGCAGAGAAACAAACCAAAGCCTCCTAAAGGTCTGCAAACCCTGGAGCTCAGAGCTAATCAAAACTCACGGATTTGTAGAAATACAAATGATTCAGAAATGGCTCCCCTGGTGAAAGACTCTAAGCAGACGGACTTTACAGGTTATTTTTACATGAATCCAGACAAGTGCCAGTGATGTTTAAATCCATCTAGGTAAAAAGTTTTCCTTTGTTCTCTGTCCCTGTTGCTCTGCAGCTTACCTGCGATTTGATGAGCATGGGATGATTCTTCCACACAGCATCCTTGGCAGCTTGGAAGATTTTCGAAGTTATTTGGAAAGAAAAGGGGAGACAGATGTAATATATAATGCTGTAAAATGTGGCTGTTGTTGACCTGAAACACTTCAATGATCCACTATGTTTATTTCTTTCTTGCCTTCAAAACAAGTTGTTAAAGAAAATCCCAAAGACTTTGTGGGATCCTACATCTGAGGCACCGAGGCCTTCCAGAGACACAATAGGAAGAAGGAGGGTTTTAGACCAGAGAAGCACCCAGAGTAATGCCCTGCAGCGATGGGATGAACACATGACCTATACCAGACGGAAGCAGGAAGAGTTATCTCGTAAGCCTTGAGAATTTTTCATCACCATAGTTCTGCTTTTTAAGAGATTAACAAGATTCTTCACACAAAAGAAGAAGAGAATTAAATCTGTGTAATTTGCTCCACATTAAGACTCCCTCAACAGGCCAGTGGAAACCCTGCTGATGAATCAAGCCAAACACTTCAGAGAAACTCAGGACCAAAGGGAATGTCTAAACCGAGTCATGCAATTCACCCACTCTGGATATGTATGACACATTTGTTTTTTTTTCTAGTCCCCTGGATTTTCCTTCCTTCAACCTCTTCTTTTGTTTTTCATCTCTTCTGTAGGGTTACCACACGGGCAGTGAGTTTTGGAGTCTCCCACAGCATTACGGTGATGAACTGAGTGGTATTAGAGACACGCTGACTCAGACTGAAAGAGGCCAAAAGAAACCCATCACATATGTTGGACATCCAAATAGCATTCAAATAGAAATGGGTAAACATTATAACACCGCTTTTCCCTTGTTAAAGAAATGTTTAATGGTTAAATTGAGGTAAATATAATACCTATGATGCTTCACATTAAACAAGTTATGATAGGTTTATCATAGGCCCTCTTCATAATCTTTATGGACAAGATTTCTTGACAAAGCCCAGGCATGGAGGGGCTCTGGCTGTGGTTCCACCTGCTCCCTCCTGCCAACCACTACAGCGTGCACTTTAAGATCTTTGGGTCCTGTTCATGAGTGAGGGGAGAATGGAGTGGGAGATAGATTGACAGATTGGTACAGCTATTGTAGAGCAGTAGAGCTTCCATCATCTGCAGATTTGTTATTACCGTAATACCGCATGCTCACACCCAATGTGTTTTGAGCTTCAGGGACAGTCAGTTTAAATGCAAAGTCTACGGTGGGCACACATGAATCGGCATTAAGGGGTGCTGCTCAAGTTGGAAAATCTGAACTTTTCCTCGACTATTTCTAGAAGCAGTAGACTGAAATGAAAAGGCAATAAGTGATTTCTCCATAGTAGGTCTACATTAACAATGTAAGCTCTTACACAAGCATCTCCATCTGTTGGACTTATGGTTTTCTTTTAGTGGGATTTTTAAGTTTTTTTGTTTATCTCATAGGAATCCTTTCTAGTGAGACTGAGCGCCCAGCTTCTCGATCTTGGGCTCAGAGTGCCTACTTGGAAGAAAAGTCCCATGAGCTTCGAGACATTCTGAAGGACATGGACATCAGGAAACCAGTAGGACTTTCTTTAATAATTTAATGTCAAAAATGTAACCAAAAACCACCCACAAATTTAAGCATTTTTTTATTCTTATAATATACAAATTCTTTAGACAATGTAAATCATGTTTTGATTTGTTTATGTTTTAGGACAAAATGAAAATTAGCATTTTTGTTAGCCGTTACTGAATTGATTAAAACCAAATTAAAAGTTGGGAAACAGAGCAGTTTCCATACTATTATATATAATATATGGAAGAGAGCTGAAGCTGAAATCTGAACCTAAAAAGTTAAATATGCTAAACATCACTTTTAAAATCTATAATTTGACTAATATCTCCCCCTGGAGTGCTGTATTACTATTTCCTATTGTTGTCTAGGAATTTTCAACTAGTTTTCTTTCCATTTTTTTTCAGTTTATTGCATTGATTTCTCTTTCTGCTTAAAAGTCTTCAAGGCAACGGCACAGCTCTTTAGGCACACTGAGGACTGGGCTTTGGCTGAACAACTGCCAAACATTTACATTCACCAAAATATTGTGTGAAACTTTTGGAAGGAAATGTTCAAATCTTTTACCCATGTTACACACAGAGCAATTCAAACAAATGCGAAAAAAAATATGTTTGTAGGTTTCTTATATTGACAGAAGTAAAAAAATAAAAAAAAAAATCCATCCTAGTATTTAGCAAATAAAATTGTGTAATCAGCTGTTTATTGCAGTACTATAACTGACATTACTCAAGCAACATGTTTTTTAGCATTAACTTGAGTGGATTTAAAAGGAAGGTGTTAATACCTACTGCTGGATTTAAAAAAGTAGTACGAGCTATTTTACATATTTTATTAACTTAAATAAAATATGATAATTCTAATTTGTCAACATAGATATTGAGTATCTGTTTTATTATTACAGAAAGGCTGTAATGATGGATGATTTGGCTCTTTTAAGTGCTGACGCCCCCACAGCCTGCCGTAAATCAATTTCCTCTCAAACAGGTTTTGATTATTCTGTGCAAACTTTGCCAGGTTTTCTGCAAAGAAAACAAGCTGCTAAACACGAACAAGGCAGATCGTCCTCGCACATCCACTTAAGTCCACATAACCTTGTAGGCTGATGGTGAATGAGCACACTCCCACTCCCCTGAATAAAAAAAAAAAACTGTTAACAAATTCCTGCAATTACTGTTTGATGTTATGGAGTTATTGCACGTTCGTTTCTGTTAAAAGTACATTTAGTTCATTAGGCTTGATGAAATTAATAATGATGCGTATAAACAGTTCTTAGGCTTCATACTCGAGCCATTTTAGAGCGAGTACGGTTATGAAATCTAGATTGAGAACAAAGTCTGTGGGGCAGCTGAGCCCCGAAAAAAGGAACAGAGTGAGACTCTAAACTCTACCTGCATTACAATGACTCCATCAGTAGTGCCGTCCAGTTCTGGGGTAAATAGGTAATAACAAATTTTCTTCTTTGCACAAACAGTTCCCACTTAATCCTATTAACACCCTGGGTAGCACACGTTGATGATTGTGATGTTTATTCAAATTAACTTCATTTATTACAATCTCAGATGGCATCTCTTCTCCTTCTATTCTTGCTTTTCGTTCACACACTAGCACACACAGCTGCGCCAATCAAATGAGGCAAAAAGGGGGTGTGGTGTGTTCTGTTACACAGGAGGCTGATGTGACATTAAATATGTGGGGAGCTCAGTGCCTCCTGACACACAGAGACAGATTGTCCTGTCCATCGCTGCCTAGCTTTGTTACATACTTGGTTAGTCAGAAAGGGATGGTAGCGGCTGTTGTCAAAGGATACTTTCAAGTAGGAACAAAATAACTGAGATGTTGGGGCTAGTAAAGGAGGGAGTGAAGATTGGAATGAAATGTAAGCAAACTGGCAGAATTTACTATGTTCTAAGCAGTCCTACTACAGGTGGGTTGAGGGATCTTTTATCTTTCTGGCTACCTAAACATTCATTGATTTTTTTTTTTAATGCATAATTAAATTGCCATCTAGGTTGGCATTTGATATTTTTTCAACTCTACTTAAGCATATGCTATTTACCTCTAAGGTAAAGTTCTGTATATTTTCAGTGATTATCTATTGAACAACAGCCATCCCCAGTCATGTGTACTGAACACATTACAAAATTTCAAAATATTTTCCTTAGTTTTCTTTAATTTTCAAATGATCAAAGAAAACAAATTTGGGTTTTCCTCAACTATCGGCGATGACAATCAAAGTAGACGGAATTAAATCTAAATATAAATATGTTTACGTTTGTACTAGAAGAGTTTCACCCACTAAATTACTGAAGTAAATGGACTTTTCATAATATTGTAATTTATTGTTCCATACCTGTATACCCAGTACCCAGAGCCCTTAGATACAATTATATATTATATTTAAGGATACAAAGCCAACAGTGGAAGGTAGGCACAAATTATACCACATTGTACAGAACATAAAATGTATTAGTGATATTCTAATACGAGGCATTTCCCTGATTTTCTTTAGAAATGGTGCAACTTATCAGAGACACAGAGAGTGAACATAATGCTATGGCTGAACATGATCCTTGTTAGTCTTTGATTCTGAACTTAAAATGGCAACTTTGTGTGACGATGTTGGCAGGATTTCAGCGAACTAGAGGTGATTGGTACCAGAATCCCTTTAAGCTCTTTGTCAGAGCCTCAAAGTCTACTACTGCAGAAGGAGGAAGAGAAGAAGAAAGAAAATGAGATGACTAAGGAACAATTGTAAGATTAAAAACTTCTCTGTTATTCTCATTTAAAATGCTGTTTTCTATGTCCTTTCTGCTGTTCCAATATTCAAGGATCTCTAAAGGAAGTCTTGCTCACTGACCTGGCAAAGTTTTAGTGCCTTTTCTGATGCAAACGTGATTTGAACCCAGTTTAGGAAGGCAGAGCAAAGTTAACCTCTCACATGCAACCTCTTCTTTTATTGTTAAATTTGAACATGTATGGTATACAAATAGTATACAATTAAACTTATAAACTGTTATTTGTAACCTAAATGTTTTCAATTTGCTATCAGCTTCATGGCTTTAAGTCATACCTCAGGATTAAGATAGAAATGATGAAGCTTCTAAGAAAAAGTCAGATTCACTGCTGCATAGTGTCTAAATCTCAACATTGGAGTACTTGTTTGGATAAACTATGATAATCTTTTCCTTTAACTGGTTAATCCAGTTTGCTCAATTTAATTATTTTTAACACATATAACCTAACTTACAGGGTGATCCAGGGAAATTGTTATAAGGAAAATATCAAGTCAGTGTACTCCACAAACTTTCAGTTACATGCATAGCATTCCCATTCTAGGTAAGGTTTCATGCAGTTAAATCCAGTGTATAATACGAGTTGGTAAAAAGGAAGCCATCTAAGGAAAGCCAGCTCTGTGCCTTGCAGTAATAATTTCTCTGAATTAGAATGTGGCGACAGTAAAACTTTGCACCTCCTTTTTAGATGAACAAACCTCCAGCAGCCGCTGCAGCTGACTGAGCCTTGAGAAAAATATATGATTGTTTGTTTATATAAAAACAATTGAGGATTGTTTTTTGTCAGTGGCACACTTTATATATGGTATGCCCAAAACTGAAGCATCTCTGCTCAACTGATAAAAATGTGCAATGATAAGGTGCTGATATGTTCTGATGTTGCTGCTCCATTGTTAACAGGGAAACACTAGCAGAAACAGATGATGTTCCCTTTAAGGCTTTGCCTGGTCCCGCCTTGAGGATTCGTGATCAGCTTGCAAGATGGACTGGAAATCAAACATTCCACGAGGTACTGAGAATTTTTATGAAAGTGAATTCTATCTTATTCTATTCTATTCGAGTTTGTGTTGCATCACTACTGTCCCACAGTGGAAATTCTAGTGTGTCAGTTGCAAAGCATATAGTAAGATGAAAGCATAAAGGTAAACACCATAATAAATAACAGAAAAAGAACCAAAATTAAAAAGGTAGAATAAACTCTACAGCAAAGGGAAAAACACTTTTAACTTGACTAATGGATATAATAATACATTCTAAAGTGCCTCACCAGCCACAGTATAAAAAAAAAAAGACATCCACATGTAAGGCATGCTCTCCTAGGTCATGCTTGTTTAAACAACATGAAAGAAAACTTCGATAAGCAACCGTTCAGGTTAAGCGGAGCCTGCTCCTTGTACTTGTTCATAGTTGGTACGGCTTGTTTAGGTTAAGGGGACATGGATGTTTTCTGGTACCCTGCATCCAGCCATGATAAGGAACAAAACAGAAAATTGCACTTCACACTGTACCTATTATAATAATTGTGATGTTGCTATGTGAGTTGTTATTACTATGTACTTGTTTGCAAAGTGTCCTGCAAAGCATTACAATAGAAACATAAAATAAGAGACAAAAATAAAATGAATCAAAACATGATCATCTGTCCTAATATCATGTGAGCCTCATCATTTTTTTATTTGAAAATGTTTTGGAGTTGAATTTTTGTGTCAAATTCAGCAAATACACACAGTTACATTCATTAAGTGCTTTATTGTGATGAACTACTTATGTCTTTGGTTTTCTTATACCTGATTGGTTAGGGAGAAGTCGGAATCAGCACCTGTGTGGTTTTTGAAAGCCAGACTGGACAAGTTGTCTCAACCAACCTGGAGCTGCAAAATGAAGGAAGTACAGTCATTTTTTACAGCTGGCAAAAGCTTCCAAAGCGTCCATCAAGCTTTTCTCACCTGCTTTCACAAAACAACAATGTCCCCTTTTACTTCAACCCCTCCTCTGGTACAGATTCCCAAACTTGATAAAACACACTCTTCTGCTGTTTATGCGTCACGTATTTGTCTATGTGTCAACCCTGCTTATCGCTCCCCCAGCATTCAGCCTTTTGCTTTTTTTCCCAATACAACTCAGGTGTGATCCTTCCCAGTGAAACCCAGAGGGTTGAGTTTATATTTAAGTCAGAGGAGCCAGGTTACTGGACTGAACTTTGGCAACTCAACACCCATCCGTTGTTGTTGCAAGGAGCCTCAATTCAGGTTCGGTTGAGTGGAACGGCCATCCACGTGGATGAAACTGCAGATCTGAGATGCTTTATAGAGGTATACAGTGATGGGATGCTTTATAGACTATAGCTTAACCAGCACACTGTCCAAAATGAAACAAAGCAAATTCAATTCATAGGAAAGCTTGCTTTGGTTGGTGTGATCATTTTTGTGTGTCTCTGTGTGTTAAACAGAAGAAGCTGGAAAATGCTGTTGTGGAAAAACAGCTCCGATCGATTGTACAAGATATAGTCGAGGGAGTCCACACCCCTGAAAGGCCTAGCTCACCTGCAGAGCTTTACATCACTGAACAACAGCTGTTCAACAACAAAAACCCCAAGGTCATTTACCTAATTGTATACATCTGTATTATCATGTTTAATTTCTTATTACTAATCTAAAATGATAGTAACTTACAAATAACAACTTTGCAGTTTCAAAAAGATCTTTTACAAAATTCAGAACAACATTGTTTCATGACTGACTCTTATTTTGAATTGTATTATCTTCTAACATGTCCATGATTGATACAACTGATTAGTTACAAAAATGAAGAAAATATTACTGTATATAGCTATACTGTCTCAAATATGTGCCCAGGTTGTTGTTTCAGACTATTATTACATGTATTTTACTTCAACAAAAGTACTTTTAAATTATCCATAAAGGGTGGAATGTGTGAAAATGCCCCAGATCTCCTGCTATTAAAATAGGATAAATCTAATTTGTTTGTATCAAACAAAATGAAATATAAATATATAACAAATAATTTGTTTGTATCAAGCACATTTCAATACCCAGAAAGACTTAACATGCTGTGAGTCACACTTTGTGAAGTTTTAGACAGCTTACAGTCTCTATGATAAATCTACATTCACTCATCATGGGCATAAAGGTCAGACAAATTCAATGCTTTTTATGTTAAAAAAAAGTTAGTAAATTTGTAAAACATGGATTAGGTGGAAAAAATGTAATACATTGTAATATTTTTCCATTATTTGAAATGTTAAAGGCCTACAAACAACCTTACATCCGATTAGATGTCTGTTAACAAGTTGCAGAAAAACACATTTAGTTGTCGTAAATAAGCTGCTGACCTCATATTGTTACAGTTGTGTTTTTTATTTGACTCAATTTTAAAGTTGCTATCTTGCTGATGCTGACTTTTCTTTTAAACTTACCGCATACATTTTCAGTAGTGTTGGTGGTCTAGATCTTCTCAGACAATGGATGTCAGTGTGCTTTACCTTTTCCAAAAACAGTTAGGATAGATTTGGTATCGTAGTGCCTCTAAGCCTGATCACTTTTACTGTTGATGTTATGTACAGTTAGAGAAAATGTATTTACTTCATACTCCTTTTGATCCACCCTACTGAATAAAAACAGTACTACCTCAGCATGATGTTTTCAACTCCATGCATGACAGATGGTACTGTGCTCTGAAATTTTATAGAGACTCAGACCTCCTCAAACCTTCTTATAACTAAGAAGCATTACAGACTTTTCTAATGATACTTCCACCTGTGGCCTAAACCCAGAACTGTAGCTCTTTTCTGCTCGTTCTTGTAGCTTGCCCTCATATTTAACAAGGTTATTTATTAAACTTTTTTACCTGTACATGGAGTTTCTGGTGGTTTCTGAGTTGAACTGGATGTTGGTCGCTTTTGATTATCCACAAAATCAAATTTAAATGCAATGCTTTTATTGTTCGCTAGGTCGGACACGTTTAACTTGTACACGCTTGACTTCACATCTGCCAAACAGTAAATTATGGAAAATAGACTACAAACTTATAGATACATTGGCTCTGAACTACTGAGGTGTCAGTCTGCTCATTATACAATGTTTTTCAGCAAACAGTTACATTATGTCTTTTTAAGGTCAACAGTCTGGTCTTGTTGTCCTCTGTCTTTGTCATTTGGTTTGCTCATATGGGCAGTTGCCAGATTCAGTTAAACTTGAAGAAGTCGCTCTTTGTCTAAGCTAGAGTTAAACCAACTACACTGTGCACAGTGACTGACTAAGTCTCCTAATCTTTGCAGGTTTAAGTCTTGGTTGTTTCTGGGACATTTCTGAATGCCCCAATTAATTTCCTTCCTTAGTAGTTTCATACTACTGGCCAGATGGTTAAAACTTGGACTTAATTGATTTTTGTTTTGTTTTATTTTGTTTTTTTTAACCAATTTTTCAAGATCCAATTACAGATCACAGCTGTTTTTTACAATAGACAACAAATTTGGTTTCGATTACTCTGAAGATTGACAGAATGAACTGAAAAGGGATCAAATATAATCTTGTGGTTGAGTTTAAATACCACAGAATACATGTCACAGGTTATCATCACAACCTATGAATGCTGTATTATACCAAACCACATGCATGATTAAAGGTTGCCAGTTCTGTGTCTCCTTTGTTGTGGTAGTTTTAATGTTGTGATGACGGAGCTGCTTATTCTCTCTAATCCTGGTTATCATGTCACATGTTATTTGGAGCACATTGGTCATTTTCTAAACCATTTTAGTATAGCTTTTACGTGTCATATGTTTTTTCTTTGAGAGGATCGATTTTAGTCACAGCACGTGAGTCAGTGAGAGATGGCCAAGTAATGGATCCATTCATTGTGTGCTTCACTTGCTGTAGGCCTGTGAGTGGTTTGCCAATAACATCTGTTCCCCCCAAAGCAAGCCTTTATTACAGCTCCTAGTCATTTTAGCACTTCATCATTCAACTTTGTTATAATTCTGGGGCAACTCATTATTTACCATTGATTAAGAGGGAAAATGGCCTTGAACTGAATTTTCTCCACGTGAGTAAAAAAATCATATTCACCTTGAGGCTTTAAAAGCCCTTTGAAATGCAACCAAACATTCAGCTCAATCAGTTACTTCTTTTCTGCTTTACCATATAATTAGGATATATCACACATTTCTCTGAAAGTTACTTTTGATAGATATTTGGAATGAAAGTGAATTGATTTAAAACATTTACCGTTAGGTTTATATCATACATAATCTTTTTTTTTCATAATATTCTGGTTTATCCTTCTGTCTTGTTGCAATTTTCAAGGCTGTGTTGTCTCTGCCTGATGGAGAGCCTATCAAAGAAGACTCTTTGCATCCGCAATTTTCTGAACCACTTGATGTAAACCACCATCTTCTCACAACTGCCATTACAGTGTAAAGTATTTACTGTTGTGGAGTACATAAACTTGCATTTTAAATCTTTCTATATTATTATCTCAGCCGTGTGTTTTACTCCTCATTGTGGTGGTGTTTGGTGCCCTCTGCAGGCGGCCACTGTGGACGAAACTTCTGGACTCAATGGCTGATGAAGCCATGAGGCTGAGAGATGGGATGGGCCTTCCAGAGAAAGAAACTTGGGATGGTAGGAAGCATGAAATCTTAATCTATTTTGAGACTAAACTCTATGGAAAATACATTAAGTATTACAAAACAGTATTATTTGTTTTTGTTGTAATTACCCCATAGTCATGTAATAAGTGAAAACTGTAATCTGATATTGATGTAGGTGTTTCTTAAATGATGTAATGTACTTTAGATGTATAATGTACTGTTGAAGATAAAAGTAGAAAACATAATATTTTTAGAAATATTGGTTGGAAAATAAAATAACTGAGGTCAAACAGAATGAACAGCTGAAACAGCTGAAAACCTATCAGAAAAACAAACTAAAACCTTCATCAACTCCATGAGTATAACAGGACGAGCAATGCCATAAACACACCTTCAGAAATCCGCTTTAGTCCTTTGGATATAATCCATTCCTTTGTCTGTCTGGAGAGGTGTGAATGGTTATGGCAAGTTAGCAGATGTTTCCAGCAGCCAAGCAGGATCGCATTTCTTATATGTCATACAATTAAAGCTGGATAGCTTTCAAATGTTTTTATGAATTTATGAATCCTTTATAGAGATTAGTCCTATGAGACTGTGTGTCATTTACAAATACTGTATGTGTTCAAACTCATAAAAAGCAAATTTAACAAAAGCAAGTACAAATTAATAGTTTAATAGCCACAGCTTTGAACATGTTCCAGTCACAGCATTCAAAACATTCCTGGAGTTTCTCCATGGCCCCCTCAGTCCACACCCTGACCTCCTTCACTGTTGGTTTTGCCCTGATTAGCTGGGACCTGTGTGCAGGAAGTAGCATGACAGATAGTTAAACTGATGACTCGAGGTAGGGATGGGGAGCAGCTCTGAATGCATCTTTAAAGTTAGAGTAGGCTAAATCCAGAGTTTTTTGCCCCCAAAGTCAACATGTTGGTAAAATTGAGGAAGAACAGTCTTCAAGTTCACCTGGTTAAAAATCCCCAGCATTGATAAAAACGCTCTGTGTGTGCAGATTGAAGCTCAGAGATCAGCTCAGAGCCTTGGATAGAATCTTCATGGCCTCTCTTGTATTAGTGCTTGGGGGGACATATACAGCAGTGATGCTAACCACAGTGAACTCTCTGGGCAGATAGAACAGTCTGCAGTTAACAGTCAGAAACTCAATGTCTGGAGAGCAGAAGCTGGCCCCTTCCTCTAGTCTTACTGCTGAATTTGCTGTTTTTATCGGTGCGGTATAATGTGAGCCCCTTAAAGGGGAACACCGGTTTATTTACATTGGGCCCTTGATTTTACGTTATTACATCATGTTGTACTCACCCATATCAGTTTTGTGTCATTTGGAGCTGTTATTGTTATATCCAAGTAACGTCTTCCTTTGGGCAACGAGTTGAAGGCACAAACTAAACTGTTCATAATTTATTCTTTATCGTACGCCAGCATTCATAACATGTAGGCAAATTACTGTCCCCCAAACATCTGTGGTTATATTTTTTATATTTATATTTTTTAAAAACAAAGCAGAGTGTATATGACGTATTTTAACTGCAGCTTGGAGATGGATGCTCAACAGCTCCAGCTGAAACGGACAATAAACAATCTTACACGTGGCTTCGGTGCTGTCTAATAGAGCAGTAGCATATTTTAAAATATAACAGTCATTCCAATATCAGGGTCTTCAATATCACAATAGTAATGGACTGCTTGGATGTTATACAGTACATCATAGGATATTACTGTAGTTAATGTATGTTTTAACAACCTAGAAGAAAGTAAAGATATTGATATCTGTCTTCACTGTACTCAACAGGAATCATGAACATATGGTTTGCTGTTATGGAGCAGCCCTATTAGACTTAGACAGATTTATTTCGTCATTTTGTATACACGAGTGTATACAAAAAGAAATTTTGTTTAAAACATCTTTAGACAATTTCATTCATTTTCATTGCAGCCTTGAAAACAGTAATAAATACATAAAAAAGTAATATAAACATATGACTGTATATTTATAGTTCTAACATTAATTTTCTTTATATATATATATATATATATATATATATATATATATAATAACCCATTTTACACAACATTTAGCACTTTTGCCTGTTATGATACCTTACTAGAATGGAGAAAAACATCTGGGGAAATTGGTTATAATTATATTTCTAATTGTACAGTACATGGAGAAGTTTTAATCTAATCTTATTTGTGTGAATTTTTACATATTGTATTTAATATCTATCTGAAGACATATAAAGTAGAATCAAATCATTGGCCTTGAAAAATACAGACAGGGCTCCATTGTGCCAGATTTTAGTAAATCTCATTCCTTCTGTATGTGGTCAGTGGATGATGGTATTAAAAGTGGACAAAAATATCAATAAAGAAAACTATCCTTTTTCAAATGTCCTATTTAATTCATGATTTTCTCTGTACCTTTTGTTTTGAATTCTACATAAAAGGAAATATTTCACTGTTTAGATCTCTTGTTTTCTATATTACTTCTTAGACATGGCTTCTCAGTCACCCACAGACGACAAGATTCACGACAAGCTGGAACCGACTGCCAAAGAGGACAAGAGTGGCTCAAAGTCCAAAGACACCCGCAAATCAAAGGGCTGGTCACCAACAGCTGGCAGGTTATTGGAGGTAGGTGTGCTTGATGTTAGTAGGGCACCGAAAATAGGGCCATCTTTGTGTGTCTGTAAAAGTTCACCACCTGCCATAAACAGAGAAATTGAGAATTTGAAGTTGTTTAGCTGCAGAGTCAGAAGCACTTTGGTTTCAAAGCATGAATAAAACATTATGAAGGACAAAAAACACTACAAAGAATTGTCACTATCAAACTGGTCCAAAAATGATTTAATCTCCTCACAATAAGCAGGCTGTCAAGTTATCAACTTTTGTTACTACTGTCTGCTGCCCCCACATAATTACGCACTCATTCTCAGAAATTCACTCATCTGCCATATTAATCTTCTTTGAACAGTTTTTCTGTGTTAGAATGTACAGAATGCATGAAGCGATGCTCATTATCTACTTTACTAGTCTGTATATTTTTGTCTTATGTACCTTTTGTTAAGTTTAGTTCTTTTCCAAGCTTATAGCAGTAGCTTAGCAACACCATGGCTGTTCGGTCTTTCATAGAAAAACTTAAGCAGCATATTAAGAAGTGATTACTTAGAACCATTTTCCAAATTACTGTACAGCCATGAACTTTGATATATTCTATTTAGATTGTATGTGTTGTTTCAGTACCATGTAAAGTATCTTTCTGAACCGAAGGACAAGATGCTCAGTTTTTAACTGTTATTTTCCAATTAAAATTCAGAAAACTGCCATATACAGATGCAGATTTATCCCCCTTAGTCAATACTTTGTAGACCATATTTTATACTAGCGCCGACTGATAGTCTTTTTAGGGGAGGTCTCTGCCAGCTTTGCACATTAAGGGAATATTAACCCTTATGTTAATACCGTACCTCAGTATCAGTCATCCTGAATAAAGAAACTTTTTGTACTTCAGTTTCCCCTGCGGTTGTTTTTATGTTTTTTGTTCTTGTTTTCATGTACATCACTTTGGTTACCTCCTTCGGTTTTTAAATGTGCTATAGAAATATTGTTGAGTGACTGATTTAAACGTCTGTTTAAAAAATTTTATTAAATTAAGGTCTCGATTTTGGCCAGGCTACTTTTACATGCAAGTCTGCAATTCAGCACATTCCCACTCCCAACTCGTAAAATATTGATGCTTGGTCAAGCCCATGTGGCGTCAGCATTTGAAGCGACAAGGTTACCCATCTTGTCATTTCATGGCAGGCTGTGGCAGGAACTTGCCAAAGTTTCTTTAAATTGCAAAATATAATGCTAAAACTAACCCATCCCTACTCTAACCCCATCCCCTAAACCTAAAGAAACGTTGGTATACATGTTACCATGCACTCAAAGCTACCAACACAACTTTATAGGCTGAAATCTGAAAAACAATATTGTTTCAGTTCATGTAGGTGTCAATGTCCCAAGCTGTCATTTACCCTGTGCGTCGATATATGGCAAGAGGGTTACCCTCATCATGTCAGTATCACATGCAGAGAGCTTTGACCGAAAGCATCAATATATTGCTGCATGTCTTCAGCAGCCAATAATAGTGTTTCTTTTAAAACGGCCCTTTATTTGCAGCACCACCCATCTTCTAATAGGACAATATCTTGTTTCCCTGGTGAAGAAAAACATCTACACAATTTTGAGAGAATTTCAAAGATTTCTATTTTGGTTACATCTGACCTGGGCACCTTTTTGCACACATTAGGTAATCCATTCAATGAGTGCTTCATTTTAAAATCGGTGTGTCTGTGCGGTTTTCTTCTTACCACTCTTCCTCAAAGGCCATATGAGTGTATTAGAAAACTCATAGTTACCCCTTTTCATACCTGAGATCTGGCTCTCTGCACCTCATCCACAGTTACTGTAGACCTCTTGGTTATTCTGTGATTAAATATCACTTATCTTGGTTCATTTGCAGCAGTGCAACACTCATACCGCTTTCACAGG
This sequence comes from Cyprinodon variegatus, assembly GCF_000732505.1. Lineage (NCBI taxonomy): Eukaryota > Metazoa > Chordata > Actinopteri > Cyprinodontiformes > Cyprinodontidae > Cyprinodon > Cyprinodon variegatus. Next base: position 317,087 of record NW_015150507.1, read on the forward strand.
ATGGACTGAACAGTTACCTATACATTTTTTTTAATTGTGGGTATTTTTTATAACCTAAGCCTGGTTTAAACATCACAATGTCTTGTTCATTTGTTCATTGATCTCCATGATGATCTGTGTTCACATCCTCTAATAAACTTCTGAGATCTGCTTGATTGATTTAAGTACTCGTCAACTAATTTAGTAATCGATTAATCGTTAACTGGTATATAGAGACTATAAAACATGCATTTAGCTTACAGAGCAACCCACTTAGAGCAGTAACTATTTAAAAATTGTCATAAAAAATATATAAACATTTGGCATTTAAGATAAAAAAAGATTTTGTCTGTCAATACGCTCTATTCAGAACTCCTCAAGTTGAAAAGTTATATTTTTACCTGGTTTCATTTTGTTCAACTTCACATGTATCACCTATTTCACAATGTATCAAATACAAGAACACACATATTCTTGTCTTGCTATATGTAGTGAGGACCATGTATTAATTCCCAGTGATCATTTTCAGCCCTTTCTATGCCCTCACCCTGACAATAACCAGTGCATACTTCACCCTACCCCAATTCAACCTTAGTCCTAAACTAAATTGTTAGCAAACTAGCTAATGATCCTACATTTGTGAAATAATTAAGTCCTACAGCAAGTCTTAGGTAGTCCGACAAAAGCTTTTATGCTTAAATAGACCTGCTTTAAAAGTGGGTGTGGGCATTCTTTAAAGCTACTGCTCATTGACTTTGACATGAACTTTCTCTTAAGCTGTGCTGTTTACACTTAATACATAGATGTGGTCAAATAGATCATTAAAACCTTTTGGTTTAGACAAGAAGTCCCATCCTATGACCCAATGTTGCCCATTTCTATTTTAGCATTTTATATTGCATGTTTTGATTACAGTAAAAAACTTTGTGACTGAGTGTCTGTTAAAAGTCCTATAGAAATAAAGCTTATAAACTTTATAATTTCTCCTCTAATGGGTCTCTACTTATTGTCCACCATCGTTGACATTTACAAGAACTGCAACACAACTTTATCTCTTAATACTCTGCTGACTAATTTTTTTTCCCTCTTTATGTGAAGGTTGAGTCATTGGGTAAGGTAGGGTGCCATGGAAACAGAACATTGTGTGAAAAAGATGCACCTGTTTTCAGACAATATGTCAAAGTGTGAAATATTTGCACCTGTACCATTCCAAGCCATCTTTGACAGATGCTCGCACAGCTAGGCACTGTTTACTCAGTAAACTGAGACTGTTTAACTGCAACTGCATAATTTTCCACAGGAGGAGAGAAAAAAGCAAGGAAAGCACCCAGATTCTGTGGCTGATATCAGTTCAAAGAGAACCATGCAAAGCCAGAGTGTTGATTCAGAGACAATCCTTACCTACAAAACAATCCTGCATAAGAAGGCAAGTTATTTACATTTTTCAAAAATTGTTTTGCCGCTTGTTTTACAAATTGTTCTACTCAAGCATAGAACCATCTTTTTGATAGTATTATATTTGAGAAATTTAGAAATAAAAAAAGATTTCTAGGTTCTTGTTGAGCTCATAAGGTAATCAGTCAGTCAGAGCGCTGGCGCACCAAACACATGCACCTCGCACTGTGAGTAGGGCACCAAAAAATCATGCTGGTGAAATTTTTTTAGAATTATAGTTATCATGGTAGGAACATATGTGAAATAAAAATGTGGAAGATTCGTTATTACACATAAGCGATACAAAAATGAAATAATGTTCTGAAAAAGGTGGACCTCCCTCCGGTAGCTCCCATGGTGCCGCCCTCCCTCACCTGTTGAGGTTCTCAGTTATACCTCGCACATGTTTAGCAATGACACCAGGGGTTGGGTGTAAGAGAAAGAAGAGATATATGGATAAGTTGATGAATGGAAAACAGTTCGTTTACCTGATTGTTGGGAAAAAAACCTTGCAACAAGTGCTGTCAAAGTTAATATGTACTGTAAATGCATTTACAGAATTTCCTCTTAATTCTGTGATTTTTTAAAACCATTTGTCTCAGTACTTTTTGGAGTTGATCTGCACTTCAGGTTTCTTCAAAAGTTGAGAAGAATCCTTCACTGTCTCACTCCCCTCCATCTCTCTCTCTCTGCATCCTCAAACTAGCTGTGCGCACTGCAAGGGCACTGTAATGAGAGAGACAGGACAAACCTTTGGAGTTTGTGGCAGACTAAGAATAAGTAGCGGAGCATTATTTTACATGCCTCATCACTGCTGTAACACTAAGCCTCTTAAAAGAAATAACAAAATTAAATGCCGAAGCAATAACGACATGAGAAATTATACCATGTTCAGTCTGTTATGTCTGTCCTTAGAAATGATAGACCCTAAACAGCAATGTTGTCGTGTATTTGGTAGAAATTCTACAGACTTTGATTATTGTTTGTTTTGATATGCTCCTCCTAATTAATCTTAGAAAACTTTCCATTATTATATGGATCAACTGTAAACTCAGACCTTTTTGGTGTTTTTAGGGGTTTATATGACACCAAGGAAACACTTGAAAACAGTAGAATGATCAGTCTTGTTCTAACAGCATTTTAAGGATGAGTGCTAGTTTTTCATTAAATTCCTCATTGTTGCATTGCTTTTGTAGAAATCTATATGATTAGTCCTGATTAAATATTATATTTGGGTTCAATTTCAGCTCTCTTAGAGGTATAGTGGAGGATTTTAACAAAATTTAGAAAAAAACCTTTTCACTTTAAAAAAATATGCCCAAGAGGGAGCGCCCATTAAAAGCGTGCATGATTATGTAAGACCCCATTTCTCCTTGAGTAGGTGGCGGGGACGCAATGATAAGATGGTTGCACGTAGGGATCTCATCTCACCTATATTTATATATAGAAAGTTTCCCCGCAAATAAGAATTTAAAAAATCATGACCTGCTTGTAGGTGTGTGTGTGCTGCAGTGGAAATTTGGACATGTTTGTAAGTTATAATAATCATTGGCCACCGTATAACTACTAATGATGCAAATTACAAAATAAATAAACTTATCCTTCCCAGAAAGATACAATATAGAGGTAGTTAACTTTTACCAACAGTGATGTGAAATGGATTTATCCAAATAGCATGCCAAACTTTACCTGTCAAGTAGAAATTTTGCAACCGAGGCATCAGTGAGAAGCCTGGCCTGTGCTTTGAGTGTACGCCATCGCGTGAAAGAATCTCCCAAAAACACTCCGGTACTGTGTCTCTCTTCTGAGGCCCTTTTCTTCTTCTCATACCCTTCATAGACACTTTTTCTCTTACGACCCTTGGCCATTTTCAAAGAACGGCAGTTAGAAAGGTGAGCTTCAATGACTGTCTCAAACCGTAGCTCACCACAAATATATGCCTGAATGTGTGCATGCGCTGAAATAGATAGCTAACGTGACTAGCATGTACATGTAGGACGGCCTTACATAAACATATCACCAGAATGATTGACAAATAGATGGACCACTTATTTTGATGATCCAGCCAGAAAAATAAAATCCTCCACTACACCTTTAACTTCAACATATCAAAGTACCCTTGGCATAAAACTGAAGTTTGTCTTCTAGTATTTGTACAGTATTTAGTTATTTTTTCTAAATTAACCACTTTCACATGATAGCTATTGATAACCAAAAATATGCAAGTCTGAGAGGAGCTGGCATTCACCAACAAAACCAGTGGCTCCATAATGAGCCAACAGCTTCCTGTCCTTTAGTTAAACATCATCTACCAATTTCAGGTGTGGCTACTTTAAGTTTTTTACAAGGTTCAGGCTTCAAAGTTATTAGATAAAGTGAAATTGGCTTTTTCCACAATAATCAGACTGGCACACCACTGTTGGCAAGACTGAATTGTGGAGCGTCAGAAAGTAGTGCAGGAGATGTGAGGTTTGAGGAATGCTTTGTGCTCTGAGCGTTGAATGGAAAGCTACAATATGTTCAGAGGACAAGTAGAACACTTTGTTGCATGATCATAGAACAACCATTTTATCATGAGTGTTAACAGGAACAAGGAGAAAACTGTGAAAAAAAAATAGTACATCAAAGACTTCATTCCTGTAGGAGAAAATAAAGAAGCAAGGGGAATCATATATCTGGATGTAGGTATGGTCTAAATGTAAGATTGCAATAAATAACATTACAGTCTCTTATTTTTGGATGAATATTCTGGAATCCATCCAGAAGAATTTTGCACAGATTTGAGAATCCAGTAGGGAAAAGTGTATTTTTCTTCATTGCCATCTGTTGGCTATTTACGTCAGAGCAAGTTATTCCAAGAAAAAAACAATAGAACACATGCTGTCGCAAAGATAACCTTATGCTAGGAAGTGATCCAGTGTGGATCTTAGAAACGCTGTTGAACAAGCTTGTCAGAATAAACAAGACTGTGAGCCACTTCCAACTGAGATGCTCTTAGCTCCACAGCAAAAATGTGAGGATTGAGTCAAATTAAATGTCATGTATATATTTTTCAGGTATATTTGATTATTTTCATTAGTACTCTGTAAATTCGTGTTGATAAATATGTCACTGCATGCCCACTCAGTGGGCCTGTTTTGCCCATAAATAACCTAAATAACAGATTGAGAAGTGTCTAAGAAAATGGATAGATGGATGGAGTTGGACTTTGTTATAAACAAGTGTTAAAGGAAAAGGCCGGTCTGCAATAAATGATCAATGGATCATTATCTATAGAGGTAAACAGTAAAAAAAAAAAATAATAATAATTTCCGTCGCAATCATCCGGGACCGGCCATTTATGCCTCAATATAGTAACACCTCACTGCTGACATCTTCCAGCAGTGACGTCACGGTGCGGTAAGCCTAGCGCCATTCTCCCCGCTTTACAAGCAAAATCTATGGGATTTTCTAGACGCATCTGTAATAAACAACAATTATTTAAGATTTCCAGAGGACTTCACCATTGAAATTCACCACAGCTATAGTTAAACTGACAATGTCCACGTGCATGGCAGTTGGATGTTTTAATATATCGGTTAAAGTGGAAAAAAATTAGTTATTTCACCTTTCCGACTCATGATCCTTCACGGACTGATTCGTCATTGGATTGCCAACTTGAAGAGGGAGGATTTACCATCGAACCTTGGCTAGAGAAAAAAACCTGTAACAAGTACCAAACATTTCGAAGAAGAATGTTTTCAAGATGACTTGGATTTTAGCGCGTTGTGACAAACATCAGATACAGCACTGGGGCTTGCTCAACAGCCGATACCGCACCGTGACGTCACAAACCAGTAGGTGGCAGTAGTGTTCTTTTACAAACAAGGATGTCCCCGGTAAAACACATTCAAATGAAATTTCTCTTAATTAAAAACACCTATCATTTATTGAACATTATGTAATAATTTCATATTTTAAGTACTTTCAGAAGTTTGAATTCTGAATATGACCGGACTTTTCCTTTAAGTCAGAAGTCTCACTATTGTGCAAGCCACAACTGGGCCTTAACACGTCCTTTTATTATGAACCTTATTTAATATTTACATTTTAGGGGAAATACTGCAATAATACTATCAACAATACTATCTGCAATTTCAAATTATCAAAACAGCTGAAAATAAATTCTCAAAATTTACAATTTCTATTTATCTGTTTTAGAATTTGAATAAAAATCCTGAAATAAATGGCATTTTTTCAAGAATCCTTTCTATTTTGTCTTTTTGCTTTTTGATCTCTTTCTTAACTTACTCCTGTACAGTAACACAGATAGTAGATTTGAAAGATGATTTTTAATCTTGTGGAATGTTTCAATTTTTCAATGTTTCTAAAGTGTACCCCCATTTCTACAGCCAGGTTAAAGAAAAATGAATATGTTTTGTATGAATTGATATTATATTTCCATGTTGGTTTATCTGGCAGGTTTATGCCTTGGTGGAAGACTTTCTGGATAATCTGTGTGACCTAATGGACGACCGTGATCTACAGAGTGAAAACTGTTGCGCCTAAAATGGTGGCAAAAAATGTTTTATGTTTGTTTTTGTTAAGTGAATAAAGTGTGTTTACTCAAAACGACTATATGGATGTTTATTCACATCTCCAGCCTCCCTTCCCTTTAATAGATGCTGTCTTGTTGAGCGCTGACAAAGCAAAAGATGCGCCCCCATCCCTCCTCTATAACCTCTCTCTAGCTCCCTGCTGCGTGCGTGGATCACAGCGTGGAAGGAAACCTGAGAGGCAGTGAGGGAGGGAGGGTGAGTGAGTGAGCGGTGTGTTGTAGTCTATCCTATGCGGATTTCACAGACACCGATTCTCAGCTCGAAAAGACTCGTATCGCCCAGTACAGGCCGTGATCAGCGCTAAGACAGATCCTGCTTTATAGATTTCCAGCAACCATAATAATAAAAAACCTCACAGTGATCTGGAATTCAGACTTAGGCAGCACAGAGATGTTTGTCTCTGTAGAGCTAAGCTGATCCCAGCGTAGGGAGACCTGTCTGGATCTGCGGCAAGAACTGAAGCGGAAGGCAGCAGGAAAGAGAGGATGCTGGGAGGACAGCGCCAGAGATGAGCGGCAGTGATGGTAAGAAGCGCTCAATGCGCCTCATCTGAGTGTTTCATTTATGGCAAAGCCACGACCACTCATTGCTTTGCCTTTGTCATGTGTCTGTAGTGCAGGGAGGGAATCAATGCTTCACATGGCAAACCGCCGCATGAGGGGGTGTGTGTTTAAGATGCGTCGGGGGTGAAAAGGGGGGAGTTTATGCAGACCTTTGTTTCCCCCCCACCAACAAACACACTTTATCATCATCACCTCACAAACCCAATACTAATCACTATAATCACTAAGCCCTTTTGTGTCAGCATAGCATCATTATTTCTCATCAGGTCCTACCTGCTGATCGGCAACTATGTAAAATAATGAAGCGCGCACCTGCTACATCAGCACGCATGCGCACTTTTAGACAACTGAGTGACGCTAATTCTGAGAAAATGACGCACAGGACTCTAAAACTTGAAACACCTTATGTTGATAAATGAATTGCAGCCTCTTTTACCCTCCGGATTCTCAAATTGATTACTTAATCAGCTCAAAGTTTCTAAGAAATTAGTTTATTCTTTTTCTGTTCTCACATATGGCATATGTTTGCCATAACTACACCAATTTGATTAGAATAATTATATTTTTACTTTGATATTTTTAGATGCATTGATTACTTTACTGTGTGTTGTACTGTGTGTTTCTGTGTATTTTGTTTGTGTTATGTAGGAGGTATCATCATTACACTTCCCTGTTCACGCACCATAGATAAAAAGGGACAAATTAAAGTTATCTGAATAATTCATTATAGCAGTCTAGGTTTATTGGCTAAATTAACCTGTTATGTTACTTTTATTCTTCAGGGTTTCTCAGCAATCTTAAAGTATGGGGTTTCTTTCTTTCTTTGGATTTTTCATGCCTATCAGAACTGCAAAAAAAACATACGGTAATTCTTTATTCCATTTTATCCTAAATTAAAAGACCTTGAACATAAATTTGCACATATGAAAACCTTGTGAGCTCTATAAATATAGGTTAATAATTCTCATTAGTCTTTTATCATGGCACATATTAGTTTGTGGGATGATTCACTGAAGAAAGCAAATATATATATTTTTTTCCAGAAGCAGCAGAAGTGATTTAATTGATTTTAACACCTGGTTAACACAACTGGTTTAGGGTTTAGAGTTTAGAGTTCCTCCAAAAGTGCAGTCCTAATGGCATGCTCCCTGTCTGCAATGGTCTATCTGTCAAAAGTGATCTGATGAGGGATCAACATAGCAACAAGGTCCCAGATTCAGAAGGGCAGTAAAGCCTGGTGCACTGTGTTCTAAGCTAGCTACAGTAGATGAAAGGATTGAAGAAGGCAATGATGGTAAAGAAAGAAGGATACACAGTTCATTCAGCTCAGGGATGGACGACCAAAGACTCAGGGTGTTCATGCTGATCATGTGCCATCCCCAAAACCATAGCAACTTGCACATTGCCATCAATATTGGATCCAAGAACTAAGCAATCTGAACTAATGAATCACATTTTGATTTTAGTCATATGGATGACTGGTTTCATGTGCATCACTTACATGGGAAACTCATGGCATAAGGCGTCACGTTATGAAGGCAACCCAGAGAAACCAGTGGAATACTTAAGTGAATGATTTTCTGTAAAAAACAGCCAACAACAAAAAAAACATAGATCTTGCCATCATATGAATGCTACTTTACACAGGCTATCTACCTGAAGATTTTTGCAAAATGTCTACAACCTTAAATCCCTACAGTGGACCTTGGCTAAAACTCCTTGGATCCTTATGGGGCGTAGACAGCTTAAAGGGAAACAGAGATCTATTTGAATGCAGTGTTCGGCTCACTCAGCAGAGAAATGTACTCAGCCTCAAGGTAGCAGTGGTTTAGGAATGGTTAAAAACTTCTACTTACTGCTTAGAGCAGGGCTCTCCCACCCTGGTTCTCAGGATCTATTGCCCATGTGTTAGATGTGAATGAATCAGAACATGTTTGCTTTATTGAAGTAAACCTCCCATAGAGCTACAGTATTTGATTTGTTCGGTTAATTCCCAAAGCATCTCAGCAGTTTGTTCTGATGGGTTTAATCAAATGAATTCGGCTCATGTCATAATTATGTGACACTGTTGGGTTCCTTATTTGAGCTCTGAAGCTGTTTTAGATTCAGCATTATATCAACTCCTCAATGTGGCATGTTTGTTGGGATGTGAAGCTCAGAAATTGTGGTTCAAAGCAGTTTTTTCAACAACATGAATGTTTTTAGCATCACTAATGGTTGCGTTTGAACCTGTCCAAGATGATTATACAGAAAGCTGATACTCATTGCAGCTTTCCTCTTCATGCTCTTCCTTCTGTCTGTCCCTTCTGCACCTACAGTCTCCCTCATATTCGTCCCTTCAGTGTTTTATAACAGAGCCATCTCCATCTGAGGCCCTCAATGCTGCTGCCATGCGGCTGCTGATGTTGGCTTTTTAGGCAAATGAGCCATCCTCTGCATCCTTTTAGCAGTTTTAGAACAGCAGTTAATGCTTACAATGATTTTTTATGTATGTAGATAAAATTGAAAATTTTCTAAAATGTTATTATGACACAAAGCTTAAAGGCAAATAATGATGCGAAGCAATAATTATGTTTTAAACAAAGATCAGAGAGGTTTTTGTTCAATAAAGGATTAATATACACTGAAATTAGACATGAATTTCTTTAGAGTTCACAAGATGTTAACATTGAACTTTTCAGCAACAGTAAATGATTGCTGAGGGTTCCTGCAGGCAAACAGTTTGATTGGTCAGGTTAGGAACCAGTCCAAACCTGTTGTTAATCTACTTATTTAGTTTAAGGATCTTCTGTGGTTTTCAGGTCTCCATCTCGCCGTTTATAAACGGTACTTTACAAGAAGAACAGTGGAGCAAAAATAATTTAGAGAAATAATCAAAAAGAAGATCACATACAGTGAAGACATGAGAGTTAGTCATTATTAAAAATATTTCATCATCAAGAGAAAACTCAAATCAATTGCAGAGACAGCAGAAATTGTTTTCATAGCTCATAAAGAAAACCCACATGCATAGTTATGAATGTTAGATCACATTTTTATGGAATGTGTGAAACAAACACTTTGCATGTAGCTTAAAAACAAAATTAAACCAAGCTTCTTATTTACTGAGGGATATATTAGATAATAATATGGGCCTGTTTTATGTTGCCATGGTGTTTAGATTTTAGGGAATTTTTTTTTTTTTACTAGTAAGATAACAAATTAAAATGATGGGGATCCATGCTAATAATCAAATGATCTATAACAAAAGCTAGACAAAGGTTTAAATTATTGGAGGAACTGGGGTTTAAATATGTTGCAGGTCTCATGTGACCCTGTTAGACCTTCCAGAAATGTGTTCCATTTTGAAAATAAGGGGCATCCATCCATCCATCCATCCATCCATCCATCCATCCATCCATCCATCCATCCATCCATCCATCCATCCATCCATCCATCCATCCAT
>NW_015150507.1:327115-346830 GCF_000732505.1 Cyprinodon variegatus
CATCCATCCATCCATCCATCCATCCATCCATCCATCCATCCATCCATTTTTTTTTATATTGTGAATTGAATTTAAAAAAGAAAAACAAAAAAATGCCTGCAGATGATACTGTGTTAAAATTGCTTTTGATTAGATTTTTCTAGCATTCAGTCTTGGAGGTTTATCATCATCCCACATCTTGGCTTGGTGATATATGCCAACTTTGCCTTTTAAAAGCTTTCCAGGTCTCTTAGATTGTGAGTGTGTCTCTTGCCCACAGACTTCTTCAATTGACCCTACAGACATTTTTCTGTTTGGATCAAACCTAAACTTGGATTTTCCACACATTAAATCATTCTTGTATGACTTTATAGAGTACTTAATGATGGATGAGTCCATTTTTGAGTGCAATTTTATGTTAAGTGAAGAGTTAGAATTTAGTATTAATAGAGGACAAAGTTTTTTATGGATATTTCGAAGTGTTAAAGGTTCAATAAGTATAAAAGTCTTAGATAATATTACACTGCAAAGGGATTTTTGTCTTGAATCGAGGAGGTAAGTGAGACACTTTGCTAATGGAACAAGACAATTTATATTTAGAATTTTAAAGATAATTACATTGTCTTATTTGAAGAGTAAATATACTAATTTCACAGGAAAATCATCTCATTTACCTACTCAAATTAAAGGTAAATATGCTTATTTTAAGAATTTTTTATGTATTTCTTGATCATTTTGCAGTGGAGATGCTTGTATCTCATTTCTACTTTTAGTTCTTATTTTTGCTGCATTTCTTTTAATCTAGTTACATTTGTTGACCTTATAAAGGCCTCGGCTCAATAATATACAATTGATCTCTACTCACTGATTTATCTTATCAAAACCTTCCTCATTTCAGTCAAAGGGAGGTGAAAGCTTATAGAAAGAAAATACATTGATCTTCATGTGTTGAAATGGTAAAATTAAAATGATAATATGGAATTTGGAGTTATTTGTGAACCTTTCTGTAGTTTAGAGGTTAGCAGATGGTATATTATGACAGCTTTAGTTTTAACACTGAGAAAGTTATGGCAAAAGGAAGCAGTGCAACTTATGCTCTATAACCTATAAAGGCTTTACTTTTTTACTCTGTGCAGATTTTCATCCAGGGAAAAAAACAAAGACAGCAACAGAGAAAAAGCTGCTCTTTGGGTCAAGTCTTAACTCGGTTGACCTACATCTCAAAGATTAGAGACAAAGCTTAAGGGACAGATATCACTTATTATGAACAGGGTGAAATGTTTGATAAAGAATTAAAGGACAATCGTAAAAGGAGATAAAAGAATAAAAGATGAAAACTCTTGCAAAAGAATTAATATTATAATAAAAATAAATCAGTTTTTTTCCAAGTCAAATAAGATTAAAATTATTAAGGTCATATTAAATCAGCCTGGGTTTACTGGGTTAATAGAACTCACTGTAATCAGAGGGAGAGCGACAGTATTGCAGCCGCCTGGAATCATCAATCCCCCTGAGTTTCTTCTCAAATAGGAATTTAGAAAATGTATCTGGGTTGGTTGTGTGTGGGTGTGGATCAGTGTGCCTACCTATTTGTTACTTTGTGAGGACAGTGTAAGGCCAATTTCCAGGAATATATCTCATAGTGGGGACTTCTCATGGAGGGGATCAGCAACTGGTCCTCATAAAGAAAGTTTTCTTCTTGGAATAGAGGTTAGGTTTTGGACTAAGGTGTGAACTGAGTTGAGGTTAAGATTTATTGGTATGACTCTAACTTTCTGCTTCTGAATGAAAAGAAGATAGAAGTTATTGTCTTAGTACCAGTCTGACAGTGTTGTCCCTGTACAGTACCCTGAGATGATGTGTTCCGAATCGGAGCTATATAATTAGTCTGAATTTAATTTAAATTAAATTGGTAGTGGAATAAAAGTCAATGCAAGGTTTCTCACAAGGTCAGCAGGACATACTGGTTAGTGTGCGTGTGTGTTTTCTAAAAGTTTTTATAGCTTCAGGCCCATTTCCCCAACATAGATTATGTTATGAAGACCTACTGATCCTTATGGGGCCAAGACCTTGGTCTCATAGTGTCCGTTGTTTTTTAACATTAAATTCAAGAAACTTTGTCAGACAAGTTAGAGACAGAAACTGTGAGCCACTTCTATGTGAAGTATCTAGTTGTAACAGACAGTGTTTTTGAGGCTTAGGACATGCTTGCTGACTTTACATACAGCAGGCTGTAAACTTAAGCTAAACAAAAGCATACATGTTTCTGCAGAGCAGAGGGAGAATGTTAATGTTTGTGGTGATCTTAAGGATATTGTGGGAAAATTACCACGTAGACATAACCAGTGCAGAAGAAGCAATGTTTTAAGTTATTTCAACAGTCTGTTCAGAGTAACATATTGTATAATTACTTTTCATGTTTGCCTTTTTCTTACAGGGGTGTCCTGGGACTTCTGGTAGAGAAGAGGAGCCCTCCCTCTCTCCACCTTCACTCTGCTGATCCCCCTACTCCTCTTTTAACCCATGTAGCGTTTGCTTTCACTTTTTCTCCCCTAACATCTTACTCCACATTTCACCATGACAACATCTGCCTTGCGACGACAGGTGAAGAATATTGTGCACAACTATTCAGAAGCAGAAATAAAGGTATCTCTGAATAAAAATGTATCTTATTTCCTATGCGAATACCCGTTGTGCTTTAAATTAAGTATCTACCCCAGAACAGATGTTTTATTCTTTATATTTTTGGCCACACTTTTCCATTGTCTGTGGAGCAACTTCCCTTAACTGTTTCCTGTGACATTGTTTCAGTTTATTCCTACTGAAAGGACTCTGAGCATTAACCCCCTGCTTAAGATTGCATCACTTCATCTCTGTCTGGTTTAGGTAAAGTCTTTAAATAGGCCAATCCTTCACTATCAGCTTGTTTTTTGGACCATTAAGAGGAGGAATTGCTGGTGTTGTTTGGATTTTCATTCTCCTCCTTAACTGGTAGTCAGACATTTCATTATTTATTTTCAGTATCACGTTTAACTACAGGTATGATTTTTCCAAATGCTGTGGGTCCCATTACATTTTAGTTTTACATCAAATTTAATGGGACAAACTTCTCACAAAATCAAAATACTTTTATTTCCTAAACCCACATAATTGAATTTTTTTTTCTTAGCACTTTGAATGATTATTTAGTAAAAGTGAATGAAAGCAAAACTTGTTAAAATTTTTGTTTTGGCAAGTATTTTCTTTAAAGTATATAAATCAAAATACATTAAATACAAAAATACATGTTGTCCTTTACTTGATTAAATTTAGACACCAGGATTCTCTCTTGATGCCAGCGCTAGGAAGAACAGGGGATACTGCATACCTGATGAACGGACATTGTGTTCTTGTCAATGTGAAGGTACGGGAGGCCACTTCCAACGATCCATGGGGCCCATCATCGTCTCTCATGTCAGAGATTGCTGACCTGACCTTCAACGTTGTGGCATTTGCTGAAGTCATGGGAATGGTGTGGAAACGGCTCAATGACAGTGGCAAGAACTGGAGACACGTCTACAAGGTTTGCCACTCTATGTTCTCGAAGAGAAAAAACTCTGTTTGGCATATATCACTTTGTATTTTCTTAGAGAAAGCCTTTTTTGCATCTAGGCCCTGACTCTGCTGGATTACTTACTGAAGACAGGATCAGAGAGGGTAGCTCAACAGTGCCGAGAAAATGCATTCACCATTCAGGTACCTGATTACGCTGCAGTGCAGCTGTTTGCTGTTATTTTGTATATTATTTTTATTATTGAATCTGTGAACCAATCTTGCTCCAGTGAACGCATGTACCAACTTATAAAAATATTTAAAGATTCAAACCCTTTGATCATTTTCAGTTATTTTAACATTGAACTTTAAATTACTTTACAGAGATGCAATTATCCAGTTCTGTCGAATTAACACCCAAATGATTCAAAAATACAACAAAACACTAATTTGTGGTTGCAGTATGACAAAGTGTGAAATTTAAGGGAACTGATTATTTGTAGGGCCTTGTAATTATTAAAATGTTCTTGTTGCTCTTAACTTGTTAAAGATGAGAGTACGGTAGTACTTCTTTTCTTAAATGAAGAGAAACAGATTGTAACCTATGTCTGGATGACTGATGAACATCATGTGTCATGTTGGGATTCAGGTTTCTAACCCACATGCAGAACACCCAGGAGTCAGAGTAAAAGTTTAACAATTTATTAAAGGTTTGCACAAGGTTGTTTAACAGATTCTGGAATCAATGATAAACACAAGGTTAGTTGACAGGTGCTGGAATCAAATCCGGGACTGGTCACACAAGGGCTCTCTGCAGAGAGGGACAGTTAGGTTAGCCAGGCAGCTAATGATCATATAGCTGAGAGAATGTGCAGATCTGTACCTGTTCAGAGATTCAGGCTGAGCAGCAGAGGGAGGGAACCAGGAGGGTCTAGAGACTGACTGATGGCAGAGGGCTTAGCAGCGACAGAACTTAGCTTCAGGCTTCTGAGTGTTCAGAGCTTCTTCAAGTTGCTTCTTGGAGGATGGTAGGCAGATCCAGACAGTTTGATCTTCAGGTTTGTTACTGAGAGCAGGCAGGCAGGTTTCAGTTGAGTTGCTCCTCCAGAGCTCCAGGTCTCAGTCAGATTCTTCCTAAGAGGCAGAGAGGACGGAAAACTGGTTAGGTTCAAGTCAGGCTTTCAGGGAGTCAGAGAATCAGGCAGGGTGGTTGGCTCAGGCTTGCTAACCGTAACTGGCTTAACACTCTGGCACTGAAGTGTAGTTCTGCCGCTGCTTATATGCTGGTCTCCCTGATGAGCAAATCAGCCATAGGTGTGGTAGTCAGCTCCAGGAGACCTAGGGCGCCCTCTGCTGGAGAAAGGTGGACAGATCTCCAGATCCCAACATCATGTCTCAGAAATAAACTAATTTAATTAGCATCTGTCCATCAAGGATAAATATTTCTGTTTTTCTAATGTGGATTTTTTTTTGTTACTGATTAAAGGAACAATAACACCTCATTTATAGATGGTCCTGATTTCCAGAGTCAGTTTGAATTTTGACAACTTCAAATGCAAAACTGAAATATATATATAAAGATATATAATTAGACTTTTAAACTTGTTCACTAACCTGGGAAGCCAGATTGATAATGTGTAACACTCAATAGTTTTACATATTATTAACCCTAGATTGCTCCCACTGAATCTGTTCAGGGTACGGATGGACGTTCATCAGAACCTTTTGAGCTGATTGAGGGAAGAGACAACTTCCCTCATTGGTAGATGTTGTCTTCCCTTGGTAGACAACATCTACCAATCTCAGTAACAAATGCGATCGCAGAAGACATCATGAGAAACCACAACAGCACACTCCTTTATGTTCTTGCTGTTCCTCTTACAGCGTTGAAATTGTGAATTCTGACCAAACAGATGTGATAGAAGTAGCACTATTTTTCAAAATGAAAAATAGTGCTGATCTTGGCAGCTCTTGATTTCATCACAGCTTTATGTCTCAAAATAATGTAATATGATTGGCTGACCTGTTTGGGTCAGTCTTGAGCAGTTTAAGCTGGAGTAATACGAGGTTGATACCTTGTTTGTGAACTCGCAAATTCCGCGAGAGTTCAGCTTGCAGGCTAGGTTACTATTTACATCCATTCATCCATTTTCTACCACTTATTCATGAGGGTATCAGGGGCCTGTACCTATTTCCTGCAGTCTTTTGGGAAAAAGGAGGGGTATGGACTTAATAGTTTCCTGTCTAACACAGGGCAACACAGTAACTGGACCATGCACACACCCTCTAACACCTAATTAGAGTCACTAGTCAAACAGTCAAACATGTTTTTGGACTGTGGGAGGAAGCCAGAAATCCAGCAGAGAGGCAACTGTGCTACAAACTGTGCTTCAAACTGTGCTGCCCTGCAGCCCAGCTTGTTCACAATTTACCCAAATTTGTTTAATTAAAATGCTAAAAATAAAAACAATGACAGTTACATGTGTGAAGTATTACCTTAAACAATGAGGTTATTCGTATTAGACTAACTCTTGATAAAAGAAAGGACTAATCTGTGCACCACCTGTAGTGAATTGCTACAGCTTGTATTACTAGCAATTTTTTCACAAACTTTTTCCTGCATATCTGAGACTGCACAATATATACTGTAGCAAATGTGTAATCATTTCAATATCAGTATATAAAACCTGCTAAGAGAACTACTTTTATTTTGAGAAATTAGCTCCTTATCACTATCAAGCAATTTATTAAAGACGCTTCTTAGCTTGTTTATTTTGAAATCACAATTAATTCTCCGACTGTGACAATTTAGATTTACCGTATGTATATTTTTTCGAAATTATGCAGTTATTGCTATTATCAATATCACATATTGCATTTTTTTTTCAATAATTGTCTGTTATACACACAAGAAAAAATGACTACTATGTATATTTTTATTGAAATCCTCCATATATTCCAAGGATTTTAAAAAGGTTCTTCTAAATGAACTGTCCTATAATTGTGTTACAAGAATTCAGGCTTGTGCTGCTTCTGTTTTAAAGATGTGACTGAAAGCTTGATGGTTAAAAAGTCCATCTGTTGTCCTACATTCCCCAAATCTAAAATTAAAGAGTGTGTCAAGTGTAACTGTTAGGAAAAATGCGTTTTGTGTCTTGTTCAGACCCTGCGGGACTTCCAGTATATGGATCGTGATGGCAGAGACCAGGGAGCAAACGTTAGGGAAAAAGCGCGGCAGCTGGTGTGTCTGTTGCGGGACGAGGACCGACTGCGTCAGGAGAGGAGTCAGGCCCTGAAGACCAAGGAGAGAATGGCTGGAGGAGGCACCGGAGGGGGCAGCGGAAGCGGCAGTGGCGTTTATGGAGGCATTCCTCCAGCATATCACCCTGGCAGACGTACAAGTCAGCCCAGCATGGCTGTGCTGTACGGAGAGGAGTTTAGCCGCTCCAGGGGCTCACCGTGCTCGTTCAACTGTGAGTCTGAATCTAGAATTATATGGAGCAGGTAACATGTTTTAGTACAAAGTTTTACCTGAAGCTACTTTTCTCATTAAAGATCTTCCCTTTTCCCTTTGTTTCCAAGTAGTAATAATTTTCCAAGTTTTGTGCAAGTCTCCTTCATTGCCTCGTTAACAAACATGTATGGAGCTTTTTCTTCCTTTAACCTTCCTTCCTTCTGTAATCAGTGTCGGTGTCTGAACATATGCAAATGAGCTCCTCACCTCCTGGGCTCTCTGCCATTGTGAATCTGTTCGCCCACCCTCACTCAGCCTGAACATTTTGTGTTCCCTCTGCAGCCTCAGCCTCGTCCCCCCACGCCGCCTCAGACCTGGAACAGGCCCGGCCTCAGACCAGCGGGGAGGAGGAACTGCAGCTCCAGCTGGCTTTAGCAATGAGCAGAGAGGAAAGTCAGAAGGTAAGATAATGAAAGACACATACAGAGAGGCAAAATATGTTATATATGCGGCCTGTTTTTCACATCAGCTTGGTAAAGAGAGATAACTGGGTCCTAGTGGAGCCTGGTTTCTAACAGTTTCAGTTGAAGAAAACCAAAACCACTTCGTCACATTATCTCCATTTTGTTCATCAGTTGACCCCAGTCTTTTTTAATGGAACCTTTACCTGAACCATTATACGAGCATTAAACTAAGAAAACAAAAACAACACACATGAAGAATTTAAAAGAGACCAGCAGCTCTGTGTCCTTACTCTCCCCTCTTCAAATTTGACCATATTTATTTTTGTTTAAATGCCAACAGCTCTGTTATCAGAGCTTTTAAATCAGCTTTGATATAATGGACGCCCCCATTCACTAAAAGGTATACTATGCAACCGGTGTTGATTTTCCAGCGAGGCTCCCCCCAGAGGGCGAAAGTAAAAGTGCACTGTCGTAAATATGCACAGCTGTTCTCCTGGTTTCTCCGTCAAGCCAGGCGCGGTTGTTTTGAGCTTAGCAGACAGGCGAACGCAACGAATGACTAACACAGTGAAAGTATGAACATGCACACAGAGAGAGAGAAACCATTCCAATGTTACTTACAATCGCATCAGCAGAAACGCGAGGTCCGCGTCAGCCTTGCAGCCTTCTTTTTATATTAGCTCTCGCCATTCGGAAAAAGCTAGCCCGATGTTCACCCGTTCGCCCGACTCCTCTCTCTGTCCAGAGCCCTTTTCCTCTTTCTTGCCTGCTCCGACATGGGCTTTCGCTGTTTTCACGCTGGTTCCGCCATGATAACTGCACAAAGATCGCCAATGTGCTAGCAACGAGCATGCTTTTAACTGGGGGAGTGTAGCAGTTCTCGCCGTAAAGCAAGACCGACTCTCGCGAGACTTCTGAGCCTGTGGGTGCGGGCCGAGGGCTCCTGCAATTGCAAGTGCGGTATTTCCCCCACAGACCACCAGGGCGGCCGAGAATACCTTTGTTCAACCTGAAATGACTCATTTAATCATCCAAAACGTTATGGAACACATTAATTAACTGAAAAATGTTGCATAGTGTGCCTTTAATATAAACTACAGTTTTTAATCAAATGTACTACTGATATTAAAGATGTTCTATTTGAATGGGTTTTTAACCCACCTTTTAAATTTTTACCATAAAAACTTCATTTATAGTTCATAAGGTGCATAGAAAGGAGGAAAAAAAGGTATTTGTGAGCAGATGAGCAGTAGTAGCATAACGTTTGTGTGGGTTTTGGTTAAGGGTTTTCAACATCTGCCCTTCCTTACACTGTTACCATAGAGATGGATGAAAAAAAACACAACTGTGGATTGCCTAAAGCTTTAATAAAAAAAGAGCCAGAGGTACAAAGAGATACAAACCTGTCACCTCGCTGCTCAATAAAAAACTTTAATTAACCTTCTACTCTGTGTTGTTTCATGCATATTGAGGATAGATGGCTTATATGACAATCCCTTGTAGCTTTTGGGCTTTTTATTTTTCTTCACTTTTTTTTCCCGTCCATCTCTTCTGTCATGTGGAATGATTCCCTCTTTTTTATGGTGTACCCAAAACAACATTTTTCGTCTTCAAAATATGAACTCTTGGGTGTTTTTACCACTACTCTGCTCTAATCATCTTTTTGTACATAAGCTTTAACATCCCTGTTTGGTTTAACCCTGCCGGATCAGGCCAAAATATTATTGTGCTTACGGGGGTGTGCTCAAGGGTTTGTTACATTCATGATGTCACTATGCCGCCAATGCAGGAGCAGCGCTGTCGCCAAGGAGACGACTCCGTGTTACAGAAGGCCCTGGATGAGAGTCGAAGAGAGAGCCAGTCAGGGACGCATGAGGTTAGTTTGAAAATGTGTGTGTATGAGCAGGATAGCTTGTGTTTGGTTTAAGGCAGATTTGCATAGATTGGTGGGTGGGCTTTTTTGTGGGTGGCAGCTGGCAGGGATTTTAGAATGAGGCCAAGCTTTTAGGTTGGATTTGGAGATAAGGAGGATAAATTAAACAAATAATAACAGTAGTAACAAAAAATGTGAAGGGGGCTTTCAGAGAGGGCTCGGAAAGGGGTAAAGGGGTTTTATTTTACTGTCATATTTAACCTTAATGCTCCATCACATTACCCTGACAGTCCTGATCTCATTGTACATCTGTCAAAAAGCCAATCAGACTCACTGACTGTGTTATATAAATGTAACAGAGGCGTGTAATTGGCTACACCATGTTCGTATTACTCTTATCTCAGAGAGACAGGAGCTTTCAGTCGCGTCAGTAAAACAGAATAAAAAGTGGGTGTAAATGGTAGCCAGCTGACACATTATACAGCATGTTCATGTTATCAGGTACACAAATACCACAGCCCATCATATCAGGGAGGATAAAAACACTTTCCCTTCATTGTGTAAATATTGATTTCTCTAATGCAGTTCTCATCAAAGGTTTACATGACCTCATTATAACAATGAAGGTCACATTCATTTTCAGCTTTTCATGATTTATTTTAGGCTGATTTTGCACAACGCTTGTTTACAGATTCCTTAAAACACCAGTGCATGTTTGAAATTATTTACTTTAGGTGTGCTTCAGTACGCACCAAGTCAAAATTTTAAATTCATGCCTAATACACACATATAAAGACATGAGCTATCGGACCACATTTTGTGGCCCTAATGTTCCTCCCTGTTGTCCTAAATAGAGGAACATTCTTTTTTTTCCCAGTCACCAGCCTTATTACCAGGATTCACCTGAAGTTAAACTTGCAACAATCAGGCATAGCAGTGCTACCAGTAGCAGATTGGCATCTGTTTCTGGTCATAATAGATGCCACTTGTTAGTTGGAGGAACATACTAGGTGCCTTGTGTAGATTAACTGTTTGTCTTAAAGACCAATGTTTTAGAAGCAGGAAATAAATGGCCGTTCACTAGAACTTAATTTAGTTTGTTTAGTTTAAAAATAAAACACCGCAAAAAGAACTCTGAATTTTCAGGAAAAAGTTGACCTGACTACTGGTACCCAAGACCCCTCTCCCAACCTGGGCCCAAAGTAGTCAGGTCAACTTTCCCCCACTACCATGCCCATACAATTAGGCAGCTGCAAGTTTCAGTCAAGCTTGACTGCGTTAAGCTTGGATCAGAGGCTTCTTTCTTTGTTGATGCCATCCCAAAAGCCACAGTTCCTGTTCAGGTGGGAATAAATACAACTGTATTTGGGCTTTCTATATTGTTTTGTTTAACTTCAGCACAATTTCTTAAGACACAGTAGCAACTTATCTTGTATTGCTCCTGCTGTTCCACTTTCAAAGATGAAATTGTATATTCTGATGAAACAGATGTGGTAACAGTCGCTCTCTGTGTCCTCCTGTAGTGCTGTGTTAATTTAGTTTCGGTGGTCGGCTCTGCAGCTCTTTTATTTAGTCACAACTGTATGTGCCTATTTAAACCATAATACTGAAGTGCAGTGTAATTGGTCAACCAATATTGGGTCGGTCTGGAATGGATGAACTGGGAGCAGAATAAAATGGATTCTCATGTGTTCGCTAATGCACAAATATAACAACAATTTAGCTTGCAGGCAAGGTTACTTTTCACCTGCAGTAGCTAGTGTGGCTTGCATTGTTATATAGGCATTAGAAAATAGGTGTCTGGGTAACTGTGAAATGTTTCAGTGGTGCAAATGGTGTGACATTTTGGATTGTGTGATTTTAAATGTCCAAAAAGTTGTACATATGATTTGTGATGTGTTTATGATGTGCATATATGTGTTTTTTGTGTTTCTAAATATCAGTGGCTATGGTTAGGTTTCTTATGTGTTTAATAAACTATAGACTTGAATTTAATGAGAAAATCTTTTTTCATTAGTCTCTATGTTTGCCCTGTAGTCTGCCATGTTGGATCTGGTGGACATATTTGGATCCTCATCTGAGCCACAGCCTTGCCCAAGTGACCCTTGGACGTCAGCTCAGCCGTCCTGTAACATTACCTCTAATCCCTGGGACTCTGTAGGTGGGTGCGTCATTACAGGCACACACAGTGGAGGTCAGAATGAAACCCAAGAAGTCAGCAGACAAAACAATGGCTGATTTCTAGTCTAATTCCTGTTTTCCTTTCCTGTCTGTTTTCACAGCAGTTCAGTCAAGCACTCCTGTGATTAATAGCCCCTGGGTAGCCCCGTCCTCATGCTCCAACAACTCTAATCCTTGGGCTCCATGTACCAACTCACACTCAGACCCTTGGGAAGTAGCACCTGCAGCTTCCAGCCCTCACAACAATGCTTGGAACAGCCCAACAGATGGTGGTACTTACCCTTTATCGAACATCAGAGAGACTCAGGAGAATGCACATTCAGTTACACAAATATCTATGCGTGTTGAACTTTTTACCTCAACCTTTTGCATATTTTAATAAATGTTTATAGATATATATGTTATGTTACAGAGCAATACAGAGTAGTGCATAACTTTACAGTAAAATAAATATATATGTTTATTTTTGACTAATAAAAAATCTTTAAATGTAGTATCCAGCTAGATTTAGCTGACTGGCCCATTCTAACTAAAGAATGTGTTGAAAATCACTCTGTTGAAGGTTTGGCAGTTTTTATTGGGGTTGTTGCTCTGCTGGAAGATGGAAAATCACAACTCCAATACTTTTATTTTTTAGTGCATTTGTTTTGCACCAGGCTTGAATTCCAGATGCATTCACAGAATTTCTATGTTCCCCACCAGCAATGCTTGAGTTCTCACTGGGAAGTCTAATATTCCCCATTGTCCAAAAGTGCATCAGGGTCTAATTTATAAAACTTGCATATGTACAAAAGGTGGCCTGGGAATTGCATGCACTAACTTCCATGGTTGGGATTAATAAAAAAACATATTTGTTATGAATATGTGCAGTCCCTCATACAAACTCTGACCCATCCACACTGGTACGTATATTTAGCTATGCTGGAGAATTTAGAAATGGTAGAATTTGGAGGGAAAACATTTCAGGGATTACAATGTTTCCTGGCAAAGAGGGATGGCCTGTTATCAGCTGATCAGACTCCCTAGAGCGCTGCTCCGGGACCTGAGGGGTCCACGTCATCCCTGTTCATCACAGAGGTTGAAATGTAGAGGACACTCTGTAGATCTGCAGTATGGAAAAAAGGAAAGGATAGTTTGATGCACGGTTCTAAAGCAACACAAATAAATATAACTAAGCAATCTGTGGTACATGCAGTAGTTAATATATTCATATGTATAAATAGTTTACATGTTTAATATAAGCGAAAATGAATGAGATTTTATGCTGCAGTCAATTTATTAAAGAAAATAATCAACAAGAGACTTGGAAAACTTTAGAAAAAATAAGCCGTGGCCTAATAATGAACATTCTTGCTGATATTAAACCTATTTTATTTTATTTTTTTAATTAATTACAGTTGTTCTTGTTGGTTCTTTGTAGCACAAATTGCTGCTAAAGAAAAAAACACCAGTTCGCAGATTCTCTGCCTAGAGTAATTTTTAGGAAAAAATACTTTAAATGTATCTATAGAGCTTAGATCTCACAGTCAGTTATAAGCTCAAAGCTGTCTGGATGTCCCTGTACATACAGTATGGTCAGTCCACGTCAGACTCTGAAGGTGTTATCAATATTGATCAGATGGCTCATTTAAATACACAATGATAATCATATGGCACTTTGAATGGACCATAAACGCTTTTTTGGGCTCAGGGAGAGGGCCAACCAGGAAGTGGAGCCTTGGAGCCGCTAACTTTAGGGGCACAGCTGTGATCTATAGAGGAAAATGAATTGGTTCTGTGCTTGGACATTGTTTTATGATTCAGGATTTTTTTTTTTTTTTTTTTTTTTTTTTTTTGCTCTTCTTCATTTTCAGGTGTTTGCAGTATTTTTTTTTTTTTTGTATGGATTCCACACATGATTTATAAATGATACCCCACATACCTACAGTGAACCTGAGATAGGTGTCTATTCTTAGAAGACATTAGTAAAGCTGCCCGATTCACATAGACATTCAACTGGAAACATATGCATTCTATTTAGAGAAAGATTTCTATGTTCTTATGAAGGCTTATGAGAATGTGTTCTATGATCTTATGAAGGCTTTTTTGTCATGCTAGATTGCATTTTTGGATATGGGTTTTAAAAGTAAGATTAATTAAAAACCAGGCCATACTTTTCTTATCTTGTTGTACTGTTTAAGAAAAAGCATTAAAATTCAAAGTTTTCATTTTACCACACAGACCATGATGGGACCGATCCGTTCACGCTACAGGAAGAGGATGATCCTCATCAAGAGGGTCCCAGAGCTACCTCCCCTTTGCCAGCCAGTCCCACAGGTGGGGAAACAGAAGATCATAGAGACTCTGCCTATTGCCAAATAAACACATTAGGCCTATTCAGCAATTACTCCTCAAAAGTAGTGGGTAGCACTGCTGCCTTGCAGCAAGAAGGTTGTGGGTTCAATTCCCGACCTGGGGTCTTTCTGCATGGAGTTTGCATGTTCTCCCTGAGCATGCGTGGGTTCTCTCTGGGTACTCTGGCTTCCTCCCACAGTCCAAAACCATGACTGTTAGGTTAATTGGCTGTTAATTCTCCTTAGGTGTGAGTGTGTGTGAATGGTTGTTTGCCCATAAACAGCTGGAGATAGGCAAGAGCAGCCCTTCGTGACCCCACTTGGGATAAAGCGTGTCAGAAAATGCATGGATGGATGGATGGATGGATGGCAAATACATCTAAAGGGGTTTTTGCTATTATTGCTTACACTCATGCTTCACATTGGAAGATGTACTGCATGGAGTGGATACACACAGAAATATGAGGGAAGAAAAGAGTGTTGTTTTAGCATGCACTATGGCGTGAAAACACAGCTGTTAACAATTTTTTTTTTTATTTTGTCACAGAAATCTTTTGCTATATCATGATTTGATTTGCTTTAGCAAAAAAGACAACCCTAAGCCGTTTTCAAATTATAAATAAATGTGGGCCTATTAAAGCTATCCAAAGCTAGATTAAACTTTGTTTTAATTTTGACATCTTTGGATGGTTTTTGTGTATGACTGGCCCATTTAATGTCTTTTGGGATGTTTCCACCAGAGAATAGATATCAATATTATGTCCAGGCACCTATCATTGTTATTATCAGTGAATGAAATCAAAATATACAGTGGGGCCAAAAAGTATTTAGTAAGCCACTGATTGTGCAAGTTTTCCTACTTAGAATAATTAGAGAGGTCTGTAATATTCATCATAGGTGCACTTCAACTATGAGAGACAAAATGAGAAAAAAAAATGCAGGAAATCACACTGTAGGATTTTTAAAGAATTTATTTGTAAATTATAGGGGGGAAATAAGTATTTGGTCACTCAGAAAGGTTTCTGGCTCTCACAGACCTGAAACTTCTTCTTTAAGAAGCTCATCTGTCCTCCACTCGTTACCTGTATTACCTGTTTGAACACGTTATTTGTATAAAAGATACCTGTCCACAGCCGCACACTCCAAACTCAACCATGGCCAAGACCAAAGAGCTATCGAAGACACCAGGAAGAAAATTGTAGATCTGCACCATAATTTACATTTTTTTTTAAATCCTACAATATTATTTTTTTATTTATTCTCATTTCATCTCCCATAGCTGAAATGTGACAATTACAGACCTTTCTAATTATTCTAAGTAGGAGAACTTGCACAATCAGTGGCTGACTAAATACTTTTTGGCCCTACTGTATGTGACCTTGCGTGAAAAAGGCCAATGTACTTTTTGTTGGTATTTGGTAACTATAACAAAATACATTAAAGTTTGTCGATATTACAGGAAAATCTGAACCTGATATCGGAACTATCTCAAAACCTTTATGTAAAAATTTTTGGTGTTATGGGCTCTCTTGGGGTTTGTTTTTATTTCTCATCTTTGCACTTTGCAGTTTTAGTAAAGGTTATTTCTAAAACCTTGTTTTGTTCTCATTTTCCAGATGCAGAGTTGTTTGCTGAAAAAACAGAGTTTGAACTGTTTCCTGAGCAAGACTCCCGCTCAGATCCATTCAAACCAGATCCGTCATTAAAGCACCAGGTGAACGGTCGCATGTCGGCCAGTCCGGAGATGTTTGACCTCTCCTGCTTGGCGCCACCCCTCGCCGCCCCAGCTGCTCGTGTTTGCCAGACTCCAGAGACCTTCCTGGGACCCACAGGGGCCTCGCTGGTCAATTTGGACACTCTGATTCCCCCCAAGCCCCCTGCTAAGATGCAAAACAACCCCTTCCTCTCAGGTACTGTGCAGCTTCTTAGTTCTTAACTTATTCCTGCCTTATTCAGAGTATCCAACCAAATTTTGTCCTCTCAGGTCTGAGCGCACCATCTCCCACCAATCCTTTTCACTGCGACCAACCACGGCTCACCCTCAACCAAATGCGACCCTCCTCTACGTCGCCGCTGCCCCCCCACATGCTGTCTTACAGCCCGTCGTTGCCTCTTCCTCTGCTCCACCAGCCGCCTGTCCTGCCATCCTCCCTCACACAGCCTTCTTCTGGGATCTTGGACCTTCCCTCTAACCTCCCGCAGCCTCTGCTCCCTCTGTCTCCTCGACCGGCACCACATGCTCAGACACAAACGTATAGCCACAACCCTTTCCTCTGAGACTGATGCATCACAGCCTCTGCTGTGCATTGGGAAATGTACTCAAAAGGGAATGATATGTGTCAGCAACTGTAAAGGCTGCGTAAGAGTGTGAACTGATGTCATTAACTTAAAAGTTGATATAATAGATCCAGATGATGAAATTGTGTCTGTCTAAAGACACATCAGCTGCTATAAAACCTGAACTCACTCATTCATGCACTCCAGAGTGCCTCAGGATGCATAAACACACATGTTCACAATAACAAACTTAGAGTCAGTATCTGAAAAGTTTGTGAGCCCCTTTTTCTTATCCCTCTCTACATCTACTGTGACAGCTGCAAGCCCCCTCTGACAACACACACGTTTCCCTTCTTAAAGCGACACACTTTGATTGTCCCCCAAGCTTCACTGGGATCCTTACTGCTGTTCACCGACAAAAGCATGAATGCCTTTTATTCTCAAGGCTCCAACCTTTGACACTCTGAGAACTGGATATGATTTTCTCCCAAATGTTTTGAACAGTGTTAAGGTTTCTGCCCAAGACTGTATGATATAAGCACAGATCACATGTGGCAAATGCCATGCACCCTTTCCTTTGCATAGATTATGACTTGCAATGCCGTGAAAAGTATCTAACTTCATTGAAGATTTCATTCATGTTTGCTTATTTTTGCTGGCAATATTTCAGATTGAACCACTCTATATTATATATAATGACTCCCAAAACCAGTTCCTTGGCTGTATCAATTCAGCCAAAACCAGTTCCTTGGCTATATCAATTCAGTCAAAACCAGTTCCTTGGCTGTAGAATTGGTGTGATTGATGTCACACCAATTCTTAGAATTGTTTTTTAATTTAGCCTTATTTTATTTTTTTTTTACTTTTTATGATGACTTGTCAATTTATGGTCAATTAAACCGTATTTAAAGCTGAAATTTGACTATAACATGGATTTAGGGTCTTTTTGGCCAACATGCAGAAATCCCCAGAAGGACTCAAGTAAGCAATTAAAATTCTTATTGAAAAAATGAAAGGATTAAAACCAGCTTTTGAAATGCAGGATTGACCGGCAACTGAGAATAATTAGCAAAGGCGATTTCAGTATCTTGTACTTAATGAATGTAATAAACTGGCTTACCATGATGGAGTTACTGGTAGGCCTTTAAAAGGAAAAACAATCCCAATTCCAAAGGACAGAGTTTAAAAGTAGGCAGGCTTCAACTGAAGAAGCTCTAGAGCAGATTCTTGGTCCAAGGAGATCCACAAGTAAACAGCTTAGGGAAGGCAAACCATGGAACTTGACTCGGCCTCATAAATTATGTTGCATATCTGGTCTTCATATGTCTAGATCAGTGTACTGATTTCGTTGGGATCAGGGTTTTTTGTTTTCCCTGTTTTCTTGATAAATTCAATTAGACTCTGGTGTCTGCTTTGATATTACTATTGAAATTAAACCAAAATTAAGGGATTTACCACAGTTAATTTGAGGCTTTAAAACAGGTGCAGTCAGTTTTCATGTGAGGCTTGGTTGGTAGATAAAATCATCTAAAAACTGCTTTTTGAATTAGCTCTGATTATTTATGCCTGAAATTAGGAGTTGTTTAATTATCTTAAATATTCAAGAACACCAAAAATTCAAAGATCGATGAAATTTGTAAAGATTTAAATACTCAGTAAAATGTGCATTACCTTTATAATCTGCACTCCTATGAACATCTGGTTCTAAGTTTACTCAGTTTTATATTATTTTTGGCAAATAGACCCTTCACAATCTGGGATAATCCAGTTTTGAATTGATTTGCAACCTAAATGTGGACCTTCTTGGATCTCTAATTATATCAGTGCATGTTTCCCCTGATAACCCAAAATCCTACAACCACAATGGAGGAATTCTGGAATAATTGTCTTTCACTCCTTTAAGAGAACTAATCCTAAATTAATCAAATTGATAGAGTCTGACTACAGAAAAAAAAAATAATCCAGGGAGATTATTTACATTAATTTAGATATAAATGGATGATGAAAGAGCAGGTAAGAAGAGAAAATTTGAGAAATAAATTAAAAGAAGTGCAAACAGATGTAAAGCTCTTTGTTCACTTCTAGTTTGATGATAACAATCTGGAAAAATTCACATTAGACACTTCATCACTGCACTGAACCTGGACTTGAATGTGTAATGCCTACCTATAAACACAAAGTACATATGTATCTATTGAAAGTTATAATCTTGTATTATGAAATATCATATAAATAAACGGCTAGGGTTTGCATTCATGGTTTCTTCTGTTTTTATGGATTCAAGAGCCATTGTCTCTCCTTTTTCAGCCTTGAAAGCCCAACGAACGTAACATCAAACTACTTGTGTGCACAAGTAGTTTGATATTTATGTTTGCCATGTTTTATCATGTAGCAAACACAAACTTAAAATATTTAATTGGTGTATTTTAAGGAAAAAAGATAAACACTTTGGCTACTTTTCTTAACAGAAAAAAAAAATGTGGAAAAACATCTACTGTGCATTAGAATCTGCCCCATTTACTCTGGTACTCCTAAATAAAATCCAGTGCAACCAAACGGTGTTCACTCATTCTCTGATTTAAATATACTGTCCACCTGTATGAAATGTTATTTCACTATAAACACAGATTTTCTCTGAGTTCTTCAGAAATTTTTTTTAGCATTCATCCAAGATCCAGGTAACTGGGAATGATGGCAAGATCCACAGTGCAGGTAAAAGGATCAGATGATGGGGATATCTTTTAGCCTTGCACTCCAGAAGTCTGGCCATCATGAAAAGAGAAAAGACCTGAAAGTGGCTGGATCTTGGTTTCTTTGCATTTGAACTAATTTGCAAAAATAAATCTTTACCTTCCTCCTCTGGTACGCTTTTCAAGGACAAATCTGAAAAATTTACCTAGATATGCATACATCACTTGTAAAAAAATGTATGATTTTCTTTCTACCTCCATTTTGTTGATAACCATTTTGTGTTGACATCAAAAAAAATAATAATAATAATAACATTTAAACTTTCAGTAGTAAAAGCCAACTGCTGCTGAGTAAGAGCTTGGATGAGGATGATAAGCTGTACATCAATGTTAGAATAACAATTTGCAGTGTTGACATTACTGCCATAGAGAATAAAACAGTCCTGAGACAGACACCAACAAGCACATTTAGATACAGCAGATAAATGTGCCTGCGGTTATATGAGAAAAATCATTTTAAATGTTTTATAGACGCAACTCTTTAAAATAATATCTTTTTTCATCCAACCAATCAGTCGAATATGAATCAGTTTCTGATTTTAATTGAGGGAGCTTAATCTCCATTGCAATTTGTCAAATTAATTTGCTTAGGTTGCCTGCTCTCTGTAAACACTAGATGGCAGTATGTACTGTCTATTCTGGTTGTTGCTGCCCTCATCTTTTTAACCAGCATTTCCATACAAATAACCTGGAATAAAACCCTTAACAAAAAGGTATCTAGCTGTTGGGCATAGAGTAGGAACTTGTAATGCTTAAGGATTAGATCGAAAGGGGTCACATGGGCACAGACACTACATGAATGGACAAAAAACATATTTCTAACAAATAAAAGTTCACTATTCGTTTTCCCAGAAGGTCGATAGGTTAGTGGGT
>NW_015150507.1:347346-354296 GCF_000732505.1 Cyprinodon variegatus
CCATCCATCCATCCATCCATCCATCCATCCATGCATCCATCACCTGCATTGACTAATGCAATAAAAATTGGAAGTAATGAGTAAATAGAAACTACTGAAAATGTGATCATGACTTCACAAATGCACACACTTAATTTATCAGTTTGACTCTCACGGCTCAAATTTGTGCCAAAACTCAGCCATGATCCCAGCTTAAAGCAGATGCACCATCCGCCTCTTGCTAATTGAAATCAACTGGTGTAGACACTTGTGATTAACTTCGTAATGTGGTGTTAATTTTTTTGGAGGAGAAGAGCATAAAAAACAGTTGTGAGTTACTGTGGGGAACAGTCTTAAGAGTAAAATTATTTTACATTGCAAAAGAGCCCACAGACGGATTAGAGACATCATGAACCTGCAGGACAAAACTCTCTATGTCATCAATCTGAATGCTAACCTCGGTCTGAACTTCTCAAATAATTGTACATGAGGCAAATATGTGTTGCTGTGTGCAGTTATCCATCTCTAGTCCACATTTAATATCTGGCTTGTTTCAAGTCTAAATGAGTGAAATTTGTTTGTTCACACAATGTTTCAAACACTCACAAAAGCCAAAAGTGTAAACAGCCCCTTAACACTCTGTAAGAGCAGCTTTGATATACCAATACATCAATGAAAAATACCTATAATCCTGTATATCTGAGTATTTATATAACCCTGGGGCTATTTTTACTGGCCTGTAGAGAGGCAATCTTCCAAATCAAGAGGTTTACAGACTAATGTAAAGCTAGGGCAGAGAAAGATACAATGTGGGAATAATTAGTCGGCTGTGTGTGTGTGTGTGGGGGGGGGGTCAAAATATGTGATCCCGGAGCTACATGGAGGACCCTAATATATCATGAAATAAATAAATGTAGCATGAAATAAGTAGTAGAATTATATATAATTTACTTATGTATTTTTTAGCAATCCACAGTCTGTCACTGTTATTTTTGGGGATATAGGCTGAAATAAAGGGTATAATTAGACAAAAAAACAAAAGAGAGGTGGCAAAAGTTATGGAAAGAAAAGAAAAGAAAGGAAGGGGGTTCTATGAAATCCAAAAGGTAATTGGACAAATGCGAAGAGAGGAACAGGAGAGAAGAGATCATTATTTCATGTCTTAGAATAGGACACACAGGATTGAATAGGTCATTGTTTTTATTAGGGAAACATCAGACAGGGAAATGTGACTGTGGTGAAGATGAGACAGTGGATAATGTTATTTTGAGTTGTAAGAACAATTTTCAATCAGAGAAACAAGTTAATTAGGAAACTTAGTAATATGAAAATGAAACTTGACATTGTTGATTTACTGCAAAAGGAATCAGGAAGCAGAGGATATCAGTTTATATTTGAGTTTTTGAAACAGATTTTTTGGGTTTTTTTTGTTTTTTTGCCATGTGGTTCACACAACTACCAGTTGGTGGCGGTAATGGTCACCTAACGTATTTGCCAACCGCCATAAACATTTCAACAAGAAGAAGAAAACTGGAAGCAAACTGAGCCAATCCGGCGTCTGTCCGTGTTTTGCTACAGCCAATCAGCTACCTAGATTTACTGAATGCGGAAGTTAGTACGGAATGTAATGTTTACAAATCCCATCTCATCAAAATTTATAAAATGGCATATAAGCTATAGTCGAACCAATCGAAAGAGGTTGTATTAATGCATTGTCGCCCTAAATACAGTTAATATCGCTATATCTGTTTCGAAATGCATTTTAAATGACATTCTTACACACGTGTTTGCTCAATGGCTCACTCCCTCTACTGTAAATAGTCCCCGTTTCATGTCAGATGTGAGCAGCTAAGCTGAAGCGAGGCGTCCGCTGGAAGGGAATAGAGTAGTGGGGACTTGGATGAGCTGGAGGGGAGGTCTGTGATGGACACGAGTCCAACGAAGCGGCTCCGGAGAGCGGAGGAAGATGGAGAGAGGAGAGGAGGAGGAGAGCCAGGGGAGGCTGAGGAGAGGAAGACAGTGGATGTGGTGGGTGATAGACACATTGCACTGATCAAAATAAATAAATAGTCTTTAAGGCTTCCAACTTCTGCAATTATATAATGTCACTGATGTATATCAATACACAACATTGAAAGAAAAAAACAACAATCACTTGATTTTCAAATGTCCCAAACTAATGAACCTTAAGCTGGACAATTCCACCTAAACTACTGGGTTTACTGATTATAAGCTGCTGGTTATGTGGTAAGAAGTAAGCTTTAGTCATCTTCAGGATCACTTCCCTTCCCCCTGGTTTATACTGGTGCCCTTGGTTGCTGTTTTTCTTTGGTTGCCACAACATCAAGTATTTGTACTGATTGTGAACTTTCACCATTTCCTCTTTCACTGCAGAGTGTTATCATGCCGGTGCACAATGCATCATGTTGGCTGGAGGAGTGTCTGCAAGCTGTATTTCACCAAGACTTTGTTGGCTCCATGGAGCTCTCAGTGTTTGACGATGCAAGCACAGTATGTTTAATTAGGTTTTGGGTTGTTTGCATGTTTATACATATGAACTGTAATCTACAGCTGGGGACATACAATTATTCTATGTGCATATGACTCAGGATGACTCGAGGAAAGTGCTGGAGAGTTGGAGGCAGAGGATGGAAGACAGAGGGATCTCAGTGGTGATCTCTGGTCATGATTCCTCCCAACCAAGAGGAGGTCAGTTTATCTAGTAGCTGATTATATCATTTCAGCTTAGTGTTCTCTCACTCATTCTGTGGCCTACAGGGGCCTGTGCTGTAAGGAAGGCTCAGTGGCTTATTGAGGTGATTTTGGTTTCAGATTTTCGTTATGTCTTCATATTCTGTTTGCAATTTTTTCAGAATGATTTTTTTTCTGAAAATTTAGGATTTAATGTTTTTATTCTAGCAATGGTAATTTTGTGTAATCCTTTTTTTTCTTTTATCCTGGACCCCCAAACATGATGTGCTTTTTTGTCTTCCAGTGGGTTTTGCAAAGAATAAGGCTGTGGCTCAGAGTAGTGGACGATACTTGTGCTTTCAGGATGCGGTAGGTATGGCTCACACAG
Source organism: Cyprinodon variegatus (assembly GCF_000732505.1). Lineage (NCBI taxonomy): Eukaryota > Metazoa > Chordata > Actinopteri > Cyprinodontiformes > Cyprinodontidae > Cyprinodon > Cyprinodon variegatus. The sequence continues at coordinate 350,405 of NW_015150507.1, forward strand.
TCACCCAGCTGTCCTTAAGGGAAACACTAGTTCCAATGCACTAGATTTATTTCACTGAAATATACATTAAGAACAACTTTCAGCCAGCATTGTTTGGTTTGAGGGAACTTTCACAACACAAAGTTTTTATATAAAACTTAAACCTGTAGAATCCCATTGTACGTCGTTAAATGTCTCAACACATGTCTGGTTATAGTAGTTATTGAGGAAACGGTATGAGATTGTAAGGTGCATTAAAATAGCATTCCTTAGAATCACATTTCTTTGTTTCTATTTACTCTATTTCTATTTACACAGAATTAAAAAAACTCAAAAAAAAATTAGTTTTAGCTACAGATTCTGCTAGTCGTAGATTTGCCTCTTGTCCTTTTAAATCTTATTTTTTATTTAGTCTTTTATATGTTCCTTATATACCTTCCAGAATGCCAATATCCTTAGTTGAGTCAATCCCACAAGTCACTCCATGAACCAGCTTTGTTAGGTAACATTCCTGACATGAGATAAGTGCCAGAGATGGTGTATCTTCTGCAGGAGAAGCCCGTAGATGTTGGAAAGCAAGGACCACTATTACATTTGTCTTTTTTGAATTACAGATTCATAGATATTTGAGCATCGCTGTTTCAGCTAGAGTCAATCATTTATCTCTGGTAAAGATTCTCAGTCATCCATGTCATAGTTATTCCAAAAAAGTTAAAAACAAACCACTGGACTTTGCTTTACAAGTTTGAAAACATTTCGCTTTCCATCCAGGAAGCTTTTTCAATTAAAAATGTGTGGAGTTGCATGAGTTCCAGGCCTTATATAGTATCTCAACAAAAACCTTATTATGGCTTAGAAAGCATGCAAATTAATCTGAAAACAGGTCCATAATTATTAATTTATCTAATTTTTTTACATTTCTGCTTCAGATTGCTCATATGATACAAGAACAAGGTCTTTATGCTGCACTTTTTTATGCTAAAGGCAAACTAACAGGGATGTGAGATTAAAGTGTGACAGTAGGACACAGATAGAAAGTACCTAAACACGGCAAGTCATATTTCCTGTGTCAAGGTGTAACCCAGCAGGGTTAGACCTAAACAAAGCTATTGCTCACAGACTTATTTCATGTTATATAAGTGCAGTTATGAGGATATAGCTTTGACTCTCTCTACTACAGTATATGACCATATTGCAGCAGAAACGGTATCAGTTTTTTGTTAAATATGTTTTGAGAATCTCCAGATCCTTTGAATGATATTTAAAGTTCCGCTTGCGAGAAACTGAAATTTGAAGCTTTTTGTTTTCTCTTCTTAACATGGACGATTGAGATTTCTGTGTTCCATTGTGGAGGGCTTCTTATTATGCTCGTACTTCCCGTACACTCTTGCATGACTTGACTCAGACTTGAATTACCTTGTATATATTACCTGTTCTGAAACCCAAAAATCATTGATATAACAAGGCCGCCGCAGGCTAACTGCTCTCTCCTTTGACTAAGTTAAGCCACAATTAGAAACAGGGCCAAGGTGTTTGGGCGCTGTAGCACCAAAAAACAACCAAAAATATAAAACCTTCTTCATCACTATTAGTTGGTGAGAGCTGTTTCTCCTAGAGTGCTTTATTTGGTTTTCAATACACATGATGCTTCATGTTGTTGCTGTCCCCACCTTAGTCTACTTCCTTTAAAAACCTTTTTCTAGAGGTTACGCTGTAATGCTATATTCTTAAAACTCTTTCACACCCTGAAGGAAGATTCTTCAGTCTTTTTCTAAACATATGACCTTTAGCATGTAGCAGGCTAACTGGGTCTTGCAGTCTTTCTGAGCATTGCATGGGCTCTCAATTCTTTAAATAATTGACAATATTTTGAAACATTTCATAGTGTTTTTCTAACCTTTCCAAAATGAATGGGCAGCAGCAGGTGCTTCTCCTAGGGCAGGTCTAATGTGTTTTCTCTCTGTCTGTACTCATGTTCTGTGTTCACAGGAGCAGCAAAGCCGTAAAATTCCTGCTCTAAAGCAGCAGTCGCAATACTGACGATCAGTCATTAAAGGGAAATAAATTAGCAACCCCTGTTTGCTGTTTTGTATTTCAAATACCGTGGAAGCAGCAAGGTTGTACTTTGTTTGTAGGTGTGCAAAATCAATGGTTTCCAGAGCACTATGTGTGTCAGTGCACAGGCAGGGGGATTTTGGATGGCCCTTCCAACATCTGAAGTTTGAATACTTTTATCATTTCATAAATACAAAAAATACAGGATGATTAGAACCTGAAGTTATATTTAGAAGGGGGAGCCTGTTTCCTGCTGCAGAAGTTGAGAAATTATGATTTGTTTTCCGTTATTTGCCTTCTGTTGCAGGATGACATTATGTTGCCTCAGAGAGTTCGTCTCCAGTATGAAACAGCTCTTCTTCATCCGAACTCTGTATGTATTTTGGTTTCCTTTTATTTATTTATTTTTTGCTGCAGTCATTACTCATTCACTTCCTTCCTTTCCTTTCTTCAACTTTGCTCAACTTTGCTTCTCTTCTTCTTCCCTACATCTTCCCCTCTTTCCTTTTCTCTCTGTTGAAATAGAAACGTATTCTTGTCCACTGCAATACTGAGCACATTTCGATGGCTGTATATATATGCATTTGGCATGCAGAATCATGAGCGTATCCGGTGTTGATGCTTTATTTGACCTGCCAGGTCAGAGGTCAAAGGTCGCGTGTGTGAGGGGAAATGAGTAAGACGACACGGAGACAGCAGGCTGGCTCCCCTGTACAAACAGTATGGCATTAATGCTATCACTGTAATTTTTCATTCTCAACATATAGTTGAAACCATGTTTTTTTTTTCATACTTGGATAAAGAAAAAATTATCTTTTTATATTTCTCAACCATTTTGCTTACAATAGATCACACTAAACCTTTCAGGTTTTAGTCAGTGAGGATTACCCAAATAATTTGTGTTTGCTATACATCAGAATAAAGACTCTGCTTTCTTTCTTTTTCTTTTTTTTTCCATGGCTCAGTGGGGAGAATATTCACCCTGCAAACTCAAAGTGGTGCTTTCAAACCCAGCTTCCAATTGTCATGTATATTTTTGCACCAGGGCACCAATAGGCATATTGTTCTGTGAATGTTTGCATATAATAAGTATGATGGGATGAACCCTGTTTGGATTTGCTAGATATAACTAACAAAGTTTTTTCAATTGAATTCCTTTATGATTCAAAGGCACAACGTTAATAATTTTTTTTCAGTCTGTTTCTTGATAGAATTGCTTAAAGTGGGTCACGGCTAAATGGTCAGTAAAAGAATAATAATAAAAAAAAATGTTGTTTATTGTCCCTGTAGTTATACTCTTTCACCACCACTTCTCCCAGAATAGTAATAGTTTTTGATCTGTCCCTATTTCTGGTGAAATCTACAATCATCTCCCCTGTTTTTGTTAAAATTCAGAATCAGATGATTGTTTCCAAACATGCCATGAAGTGGCAGTGGCGCAAAAAGTGGGTATGCAGTGTATGCGACACATAGGGGAATCAACTAGAGAGGGAATCAAAACCCCAACTAGAAAAATTATTTTTCTAGTTGGCATTTTCTATACTTAACAGGATAAAATGATCAATAACAGAGTGACGGCACTGATTACGTGCCCCCCTGATCCTTCACCTCCCCTCCTATCGCTCTCCCTTCCCACACAGGTGGCTTTGGCACAAACCCCTAAGCGAACGCACCCAGGCATGCTTTTTATGTTTCTTTTTTTTTAATCAAACTGTCACTCGTGGTGCACTTGACAACAAGATGGAGCGCCAGAAAAATAGCTATCCGGAGCAAAAAAAACAGAAATAGGAAAAGGGAAAAAGATAAAGATATTCGGTGGGATGAAAAAAAGCCTTTCAATGTGGCATGGGCGTAGTTT
>NW_015150507.1:354306-376290 GCF_000732505.1 Cyprinodon variegatus
TATTTTTTTTTTTTTTTTTTTTTTTAGACAAAAAACCCAGAAGCTGATAAAATTTGGGGTAAAATTCGGGGGGGGTGGCCGATGTCCGATATTCAGTTTTAAGGCCGATACAGGCCGATACCGATAGGGGGCCGATTATATCGTGCATCCCTAGTCTTGGCCGAAACTGACAACAAAAAATTGGAAAACCAAGACTGAAAACCGAAAACTAAAACACCAAGATAAGTTATTATGTTAAATATTAAAATTATAGCGTTTTTGGTTATGATGTGTAAACTCCACACGCTTAACTCTACCCCACTACCTGCGCTCTCTTGCTTGAGGTGCTTTACTTCTCACGTGTAGCAATGTTTCTGCATTCTGGCTGCGCTGTTTGCTTGCAATCCTTTTCCCCCCTTGCTGGATGTGCAGTTTGTCAAGTCATCACAAGTTTTCGGCCATGTTGATTTGGAGTTAAATGTTTGTTGACTAAAATCTGAAAATTAACTTTTCGGTCTTTACAACTGAAACTTTTTGGTGCATCCCTAAAATAATCAACTTATTCTGGCTTTAAGTAAACAGAGGTAATGCTGGTAATACTAACTGTCCCAAAGCAGGAAAAGGTCCTCAGATCTAACGTCAGACTGTTAAGTTTTGTTTTATGCAACATATTTAAACATCTTTAATAAACTTCAACTAACAGATATGTATTTTTTTTGTCTGGCTATTATCATAAGTATTAATTGCTACATTTATAAAGAAATGTAAAAAAAAAAAAAATAGCTCCCGATAGCACATACAGCAGCTCATGTTTTGTTTTCATTGCTCTGATGAAGGTATGCATCTGTGTTTCCTTAATAGCTCATTGGCTGCAGAGTTCAGAGGCTGCCAGAAGGATCTACGGCGCGCTATACCCGCTGGATCAACTCACTGACTCAGGATCAGCTCATCACTCAGGTAAACGGATACGGTTTGTCCATGAATGCTTGTGGTTTGTACGTGGGTGAGAGGTCGCTTGTCAGGCAGTTACTAGGTCGGACAGGAACAGGATACACATGCGTAGCTCGCAGTTTTGTACGGAAATGTGTCAAAGGATGGGAGGGTGGAGGCGGGATCACTGCTGACCTCAGAGCCCATGCAGGGGAAATAGCTCACTCTCAGTGGAAGGGGGGTGGATGCTGATGGAACAAAACATATTTGCTGACAAAAGCCCTGTGATCTTTCTATGAAAGTTTTTGTTCCAAATGATCCTGTAGCAGATATCAAGTTCGTTCAGTGTGGAAATATTAGTTTGAACAAATGAAACTCACACCAGAGGCTTTCTCTAAATAGTTATAGAAAGGAAAATGAGAAATGTAAAAGAGTTTTGCTTAGGTTTTTTCGAGTGGAGTTATTCCTATAAGCTGTTATTTGGCTTCTATTTCCTCTTTCCTGAATTTCATATTTAACTTAATAACCCAGGAAGAAAACTTGAGTTCCCCAAGACAACCTGCACATGCATGGAGAGAACACCAAAAACCTATGCAGAGAGATGCCAGGCCGGGATTTTAATTTAGGATCTCCTTGCTGCAAGGCACCAGCAGGACAGCTTCAAGACACTGCAGATCAAAAACTTTATTTTACCCTATAAATCCAAGGCTTTGAGTATGTTGAAGAGCTATAAAAAAGGAGTGCAGATTTGTATTGGAATCTAAAGCAGGGCAGAGTCTTACAATTAATACTACCTTTCAATCAATCAAGGAGGCTTGTCAGCAACTGCCCCTTAACTGCAGGAGCAGCAGCCTCTCACTGCAAAATGTCAGAGGGGAACGTGCAATTCAGGTACAATTATCCCAAAGTATGTAGAGGGTGAAACAAAATTTGGTTATATTTCAAAAGCTGTAAAAAGAGGCTTGAAATCAGGTTAATGAAGGGCAATGGCCTGTTGCTGACCTAATAAGGAGCTTAAAACTCTAGTGCTCGTTTGTATGAAGAAAACAAACAAATCTTCTGTTTCTTGTTATAGTTTTGCTTATGCTTAGCTTAGAAAATAGATTATTTGTTGAATTATTTAAAAACGTGTAGTAATAAACTCCACCAAGGCAAAGTGCTGCCATAGGGCACATACGTTTTGTATTTGTGAAAAGCTTCAACATTGATTTATATGTTATTGTCTCGAAATAACTTGATTGACTTGATGTATCAAACCACTGTGTCTGTTGTCTTTGCTCTAAGGTTTGATGAAAAGGCACCAAATGCCTCAGCTAATGCTGTGCCTGACTATGTCACTGGTGAAATTATCCTGTGTTTGTTGGAGCTTTTTTTTTCTCTCTGACTTGCATTTCCATGTGGACAGAGCAGTGTTATAGTGGGCACTACATACAGTACATTTTCCAGATATCCGTTATGGTTGATTAGAGCTAATGAACTTTACGACTGGATAAAGGGAGGAGTCCCGTTCAGGTTGGAGGAGAGCTACTGCCTCAAATATCTTTGAGTTGTGTTCACGAATGAGGAGAAAGTGGAGTGGGAGATCGATAGACAGATCAGTACAGCTGCTGCTGTAATGCAGATGCTGACATCTTTTTCGGATACCTCCCTGGAGAAGTTTTCCAGCCACGTTCCATCGGGAGGAGGATCAGGAGGACAACCCAGGACAAGCTTGAGGGACTATATCTCTCAGCTGACCTGGGATGCCTCAGGCTTCCCGCAGTAGATCTGGAGGAGGTGTCTGTGGAGAGGAAAGTCTGGGAGACTCTGCTGAGGCTGCTTCCCCAGTCACTCTAATCATTTTACAAATGATTAGACCTGTAAAGTGGAAATTAACTGTTTCGTCATGGTTTTTAGGTGTTTGGCCCCCATGCAGACACAGACGGAGAACAAGGAGCAGTTTAAGATGTTTATTTAGACTACACACAAATATGAAGAGTTCACAATGAGAGTCGAAGGCAAGGTTCAGAATGTCAGCGTTTGGGGCTCTGCGGGAGGAAAGTGGAAACTGATTAATACTAAGAAAGTTAGGGAGAACTGTGTTGTTGCTGCTCTGCCTACCGCCAGGTACAGATAACCTATCCGGGGAGGGTGAGTGGAGGAAAGGGTTCTGTAGCTCACAGCTTTCTGAGGGGAGGAGATGGCTAAGCGACAGGTGAGCTAGCGGATGGAAATTAGGCGGTGGTCCAAGCAGTACCACAGCGGAGGCAGGTTCGAGGAGCAGGTGAAGGAACAAGAGTTGATCCAGGAAGGAGGTTCTCTTGCTCGGTAGCACAGAGGGGGCTTGAGGGGAACGCCAGAGCAGAATCAGGGATTCAGGAACCAGTCTTCAGTGCACGGAAACAGACGGGTGAGTAATCAAGAGGACAACGAACTGAGGGTTCATACCAACAGAGGGAGACAGGAGACAAGTTAGAACCAGAAATCCAAAACCTTAAACTTAAACTAACAGGAACGAAGATCTGTCAACAGGACAGAGGCCTAGGCGTACCACATCGTGCTAACACTCTGGCATCCTTCAGCTGACTGAAAGCTCCTCTTAAGCTCCAGTCAGAGCAGCCCCAATGAGCGGCAGGTGTGGGGCCACGCCCACCTGTCAACAACAGCCACCTTTGGCAGAGAATCAGTAGAACACAGAACCCTGGAACTATTTACATTCTATTTCAATCTCCATTTTTTTTTAAAAAAAACCTCTGACCTAGCAATGCCTGTTTTAACCTATTCTGATTAATGTTTTAGAGCTAGAGTTAACATAATTCAAACAAGCTGCTTTTAGTTCGTAGATAAATTAAAATGCTTTAGTACAATAACCAGAGCCTTACTGTTGTAAACAATCAAAAATGTTTTTAGGATTTTACATATTGTTACAGCGCATCTGTAAGACAGCATGGTGTTGTTATTTCACAGCCTTCCTGATTTATAAATTCAGACAAAAAAATGATTGACCTGCATTTAAAACTGATATCAGCATAATGATAGAAACACTTTGCTCCTGCTTATATTTGATGTAACCCATTGGTTAATAATTGATCACTGAAAATTAATTGAAGTCTTTTCTACAGTATTTTCAGTATGGCAAAATGAGTCATAAAAGTATGTATCGTGCTGATGAAGGTTCTCAGTCATCCAGGTCATAGTCATTCCGTAAAAATTAAAAAAATATCCACTGGACTTGGTTTTCAAGATTTGAAGACGTTTCGCCACCTCTCCAGGAAGTTTTCTCAATTCAAATGTCTGGATCCGCAGTGAGTTTGAGTCTTATATGGACAAGGCCTTGTCCATATAAAAAAAAAAAGTATGTATCATTCAAACTTATATTGTATTAAGTCAACATTGATGTCAGCCAATAGTCAAAGCTGCAATATCAATATTGTATAGTATCAGATATGAAACAGTTGTATTGGGACACCTCTAGTAGCTACTGACTGTTTTTAAGGCAAGTACACACCATTAATGATTTAGCATGTGATTAGACAGTAAATCCGATAGTATGTAGTAATCGTGCTAAGAAAAAAACATTTTATCGAAATGCATGTGGTTGGTCAGATCAGCTGCCATTCACTGCAAATATGTCTGCATAGTTCTGGCCGAGGTAAAGCCGTGATCTATTTTGGTTGGACCATTATTTGGACAGGAGGAGAGACAAGGTGACAAAGTAAAACATATAAGACATAATTCATACACAATTAATGATGCATTTTAATAAACAGTCTAGTTTCTCACACCTATGCTGCATTTAATATATTATAGAAAATGTTTATCTTGTTAATTCTGGTTTTTATGTTGTTTTTTTGGCATCTCATTGACAACTCTCTTGTTTTATCAGAATTTAAGGCTTGCTAAATTTATCTCTTAAAAAATCTCTTATTCTGTTTTATGTATAAATTTTTTATTTACTTATGTATTTGTTTTTGTAATTTTTATTAAATCTGGTCTTAAGTATAGCCTTCTCACCTAGTTAGAAGACACAAGTCAAAATGAAAAACAAACATTTTTAACCAAAAGTATTTAAGCATTTTATTAATAGTCTGCATAAACAAAATTGACCCAAATCAAAACAGTAAGGGAGGAATTATTTTATTGTATCTATCTTTTTCCTTATAAATCCCAGCCATGTCTAAGGGAATCAGCCAGCAGTGGGTTCACAGATGCACAGCTTGTTCATTCTCTGGATGCAGAAGGGGAACATCTGCTTTGACTGCAGCTGGGAGGAATTTCTTTATGAGGTACCCCTGTCACATTCTGGGCTGAGGGGGTCCCCAAGGAGCTCTGGCTACTGGCTTAAAAGACCTAGAGTGATACATGCTTTCTGATCAGTTAATCCTAAAAGACATTAAGAAAACATGTTTTATGAGATCATAGATATGGTTTCAAAGATATGATGGGAAATAAACGAATCATAAAAATAAAAAAATAACTTTTTGCTTTAGGCCTCACAGAAAAAAATTGACTCCAGGTAATAATTAATGCAGCTTTTTTGGGAAGATATTTTTTTATTCCATCCCAACAACAAGGTTTTATTGAATTGATTCCTTCTGGTTGATGTCTGCTGTTTTTGAAAATTAAAACAATTTTTACTTCTGATTGACCTGACTAACTGACCAACTCTTTAGTTTCTACTCCTTTTCTACACAATCAATAATAAACATAAAGCCTGAATGCATTGCACTTCATTAGATACCTAATATTGTCCAAATCAATTCAGTTTATTTATATAGCACCAATTCACATGTCATCCCAAGGCACTTTACAATTCAACCAGGTCATACAGACAAATTGATTAAAAGTTTTCTATCTAAGGAAAACCAGTTGATTGCATCAACTCATTGACTCGAAGGCAATTCCTCATACCTAGTATGCTTGTTGCGACTGTGGAGAGGAAAAACTCAGTTTAAACAGGAAGAAACCTCCAGCACAACATGACAACGTAAGCGGCCATCTACAAAAGGCAACTGTAAACCACAGGTGGTCCAGGGAGATTAGTTCCGAGCCAGCTCCCATGTCAAAGGACGAAGAGAGCACATCCAGCCAGTCACAGTCAGAGAAACAGGACTATTTTGTCTTCATTCAGAAGCAGAAAGTTTAGAGTCCCCACGCTTTCAGAAGCAGCTCCCACAAGTTGGATTGCTTGGATGGGCACTTCTTGTGTACCATATGGTCAAGCTGCTCCCATAACAGCTCAATGGGGTTCAGATCTGGTGACTGCTCTGGCCACTCCATTACCGATAGAATACCAGCTGTCTGCTTATGCTCTAAATAGTTCTTGCACAATTTGGAGGTGTGTTCAGGGTCATTGTCCTGTTGTAGGATGAAATTGGCTCCAATCAAGCGCTGTCTACTGGCTATAGCATGGCGTTGCAAAATGGAGCGATAGCCTTCCTTATTCAGAATCCCTTTTACCCTGTACAAATCTCCCACCTTACCAGCACCTACACAACCCCAGACCATTACATTGCCTCCACCATGCTTAACAGATGGGGTCAGGCATTCTTCCAGCATCTTTTCATTTGTTCTGCGTCTCACAAACGTTCTTCTTTGTGATCCAAACACCTCAAACTTGGATTCATCCGTCCACAACACTTTTTTCCAGTCTTCCTCTGTCCAATATCTGTGTTCTTTTGCCCATCTTATTCTTTTTCTTTTATTGGCCAGTCTCAGATATGGCTTATTCTTTGCCACTCTGCCCTGAAGCCCTGAATCCCGCAGCCGCCTCTTCACTGTAGATGTTGACACTGGTGTTTTGCGGGTACTATTTAATGAAGATGCCATTTGGGGACCTGTGAGGCGTCTGTTTCTCAAACTAGAGTCTAATGTACTTATCTTCTTGCTCAGTTGTGCAATGCAGTCTCCCACTTCTTTTTCTACTCTGGTTAGAGCCTGTTTGTGCTGTCCTCTGAAGGGAGTAGTACACACCATTGTAGGAAATCTTTAATTTCTTAGCAATTTCTCGCATGGAATAGCCTTCATTTCTAAGAACAAGAATAGACTGTCGAGTTTTAAATGAGAATTCTTTTTCTGGCCATTTTGAGCGTTTAATTGACCCCACAAATGTGATGCTCCAGAAACTCAATCTGCTCAGATGTGTGAACATGATTGCACAAGGGTTTTCTAATCATCAATTAGCCTTCAGAGCCAATGAGCAAACACATTTCACCATTAGAACCCTGGAGTGATAGTTGCTGGAAATGGGCCTCTATACACCTATGTAGATATTGCACCAAAAACCAGACATTTGCAGCTAGAATAGTCATTTACCACATTAGCAATGTATAGAGTGTATTTCTTTAAAGTTAAGACTAGTTTAAAGTTATCTTCATTGAAAAGTACAAAGCTTTTCCTTCAAAAATAAGGACATTTCAATGTGACCCCAAACTTTTGAACGGTAGTGAATATCTTTTTTATGTTGAAAGAAAGGTCTCCTTGTTCTGATTTAAGAAAACACACTGTAGCCTTGGATACAAGAAAACCTGAAGTCACTTTTTTTGCAGCATTCATGCACAGTGTCACCGTCTGCATAAGTACTCAACAGACATGATATTAGGTTTCATGGAGTATTAGAGTGAGATCATACCCGGATTCTCAAGATTAGGTGCTGCTCCGTTTTTCCTGCTTTCAATATATTCTGCTTCACATTACTACCTTAAACCACAAAAATCTAGTGTTGCTTCATACATATAACCTTATATATTACTACCCAAAAAACCCTCCTACCCTCCTGATTAGTCACAGTCAGCCTCCTACTGCGGCTGCTGTTTTCCCAGAACTCATTCTTATTCTTCTTATTCATGATTTGGCCTCAGCTTACAGCTGAGAAATGTTGCAATGTTACAACAGACAGGCAAAAGAAAGAAGCGTGTAGGTGGAAACATAGCCCACTACCCTACCCCGCCCACCACCACTCACACACACTATCCAGATAAGATTTAGTCCAGCTGTTGTTAGTGGTTGGAACCAGATGTTTGGCACAGTTTTCTACATCTGCGATACGTTTCTGGATTGCTCTAGCAGCGTATTCGCTCCGTAAAATGTCCCATGCATGCCCCAACACACACATGTGCCCATATGGGCATGCTGTGTGGAAATTAGAGATGCAGTTAGAAGCAGAAAAAGATCCGTTTGACATGATCTTCTGGTTCATGGGGTGAAAATATTAGAAAACACATAGAGGAAAGGATAAAGGAGATGAGGCGGTTGCAGGGAAAGGAGGGAAAATATTGAGGTTGTTTCACATGAGGTAGTTTGAGAGAAGAAAAGCAAAAACACAAGTAAGTGGTAGATCATGTGTGAGAATGGGAATGTTTTCTCTTTACGCTGTAAGAGAGTATATGCATGTCTGATTCGTTTTAAAGATTAAAGTAGATATGCCCCCCCCCCTGTGAGCGGAAAGGTTAGTAACTTCTGACGAGTATTTTGCATCAGACCTTAGGTTGATTGAAACTCTTGACCACCCTGGGAAACTATTCAGCCGTCTGATATAATACTATGGTCACTTCAGTGTGTAGACCAGTAGTGTACTTTGTCAACTAACATTACCATTTTAAGTAACTACTTCTCTATGTGGCTGAATTCTTTGATGAAACCTTTGTGTTCAAGTGCAGCACGAACATAAGTGCTAATTTCAATTCAAGTGGACAGTTTGAAATGTTTTATATCTGGCAACAAAATGCATCCATCTTCATAACATCATACCAAGCCAGTCATGATGCAAATAAATACGTAGCCATGAAGATGAGCCCACAGCTGTTATGGTCTGTCAATCTTCCCAATACTCATATAACAATGATAGATTTTGGAGAGATTTTCTACAAAATGCTTTATGATTTTAGACATATGTGGTACACTTGAGCTGTAAGTCAACTAAAGGAGATGTTCTTTATTTACTAAAGGTGGTGACAGAACAAATCATATATGAGTAGTGTCATGAGTGCTCTGGGTAAGCTGGGTTTCACCCTAAGCCTGCTGTTAGGTTCCTGTTATCTCAATTGACAGACCACATTTTATCTCATGAAAGCGGACGCTGTCAGCTCCAAACCAATCATTACAAGAATCTAATTACAGCTTTAACTCTGAACTCTACTTGTCAGTATACAGTACTGACATATCGCTGTGAATCAAACTTTAGTTGAAATGTTGTTCTTTATGTAAATCAATTCAAAAACCCTAATAAAAATGTATAACGCGTGGCACAATATGCTTTAGGTATATTTGTTGTCTTTAGAGGTTTGTGAAGTGTGACCTCTTTAAGAATTGGGGGAGAATCACATAAGCAGGCAGTGCTTTAAGGGCACCACTAACAGATTAACTCAGGATATGGTCTAAAATGTTTGTATTCCTTTTGGTAAGTCAAAGCCAAATTGGAAAAAGTATCAGAATCATCTTACCTGGGATAAATGGAGATAAAATGGCTGGTTAAGCATGCAACACATTTTTCGAGGCCTTAGTCCTTGAAGCATCTGCCAAAGATTCAAGTCTCAACCTGTTGACCTTTGCTAGGTGTCTCCCACCCCTCTTATTTCTGTCAGCCTTTATTGAAAAAAAAGGCCTCTAATGACAAAAAGGACAATAATAGACAATTTAATCCAGAAGATATTAATTTGTATTTAGTCCAAAATGTACTTAAATTATTAATTCTGATGTCTTTTCCAGAGTCAGTTCATTTAGTTTAAGTGTTTTATTGTATATTACACTGTGTAAATGGAAATGATCAAGTGATCAAAACTACAGTAATGTTCATTCTTCTGCCTAGTTTCTTTGGATGGATGGTGGCTGATCATTCCGTACGTTAAGACACTCCTTTACCAAGTTTTTATGGTGTTCAGGAATATAACACTTTGTTTCATAATCCTGATATAGGAAAAAAAAGTTTTCCTTCTGAAACAGGAATGTTTTTTCTGCAGATGAAATAGCGACAGTCTTGTTGCTTCATTTAACAACTTCTCAACCACAGAATCATTGTTATGGCAAATTCTTAAAAAAGAAATCTCCTGTTTTTGTGTTTGTCTAATGTGTCAGTGTTATTATATCTGTTATTGGTCTGTCCTATCAGGTATACACCTCCAATGGGCCCACGGTCGTCATGCCAACATGGTTCTGCCCTAGAAAGTTGTTCCGGAAAGTTGGATTGTTTGACGAAGGTGGCAAGGTGAAATTTCACTCACATCATTCTTTAAACTGCTTGTAAATCTAGTTAGCACTTGATGCATGAAGCATTTTATATTCTGAACACGTAGTGCATTTTTTAATAAAGCCAATGTCTTTTATTATGAAGAGATTTTTTGAGTTTTCCCATTTCTAATGCACAGAATACACACTCCTGAAATTTGTGAATAAAGATATTTTGACTAAAATTGCTAACTGGCAAAAACAAAAAAGGGTGTAAAAAGAGCATCCGAAGGCCCAAAGTGAAATGTTTTACTTATCTTATAGTATTTGTAGGATCCAATCAGAAAGTTAACTTGAGGTTTATTTGTTAGAGTTTAGAGCTGATATGATTTTTAACTGATTATTTGTAGATGTATGGGTCAGATAAATCTGGGTGGAGATTTTTAATTGGGCATATTACTCACCCGTTGAAGTGTCACACGAGGTGAGAATGCCACTTTATTTTTTGTTAAACGCTTTACAGATTACTACTATTAATGTTTGTGAGGTTATTTTTTGAATATGTTTTTCTATATAATTTTTTCCCTCTTTTTTTTCCCTTTAATATATTTAAAGGAGTACTATTTGATCTGAACAGATCCCTTCTGTTTCCACGAGCGAGATAAGAAACAGGCCGACCTCAGCCTGTCAGATGCTTTTTATTTGTTTCCTGAAGTTGCTGCAATAATATCGATTTCTTAATTGAATTTCATCCCTGGTGAATATATAAAAATATGTCCACATGGGATACTGTCATCAACATCCAGATACCCTTATATCTTTTCTATTTGTAGATGTGCACCATGGCTATCTGAGACATTGAAGGTATCTTTACAGAATACTTAAAAATATTAAAGTGATTTTGTTCTCATAAAAAATATACATAGTTTGTTACATTCATTGGTAATGATAAATTATTTGAATAAATTCATTAATAAAAGACAATTCAACACACACCATTTCTTTGTATCTCCATAACACAACCCTAATAGCAGAAACATAGGAATTTAGCGACCACAGATTGTAGTTTACAGACACTACTAATAAGACTACTATTAATTAGTTAAACACTATAAAAATGTTTAAACAGGTTATTTTTGTATCAAAGATCATTGTGGCACACCATATGAATTTCTTTATATTGTAGTTCTTTAGTCTGACATTTTTCGCAAATTTCCATTAGTATAGTGTTTTTTATGTCTTATCTCAGTATTTTGTTTTTGTCATGGTTTTCTTTAATACGTTAAAATAATTCCCCATAATAATTTGCACACAGAAATAACTGATATGAAAGTGTGTGCCAGGCAGGCTTCATCCTTATTTAGACTGTGCTCAGTTTGTCTCGGAAACTGGAGCTTGGAAGTGAGAATGACATGATCCCCAAACTGAGAACATTCCAGATGTCAGTCAGATAAAAGTGGGATGAGCTATTTATTGTGGCATGAAATAATGTTGGTAATAAAAGCCATTGACAAAATATATTTCTCTTATTTTGTTAATTTTACCACTTGCAAAACTTGTTCACAAACGGCTATTTTACAGCTCTGTGTAAAATAGAAACTGTTATTCATGTGACTCCCTCTATAGTTAAAATATATGGCAGCCATGTTTTATAATAGATATAAGTCTACCTGACGAACTCTGACTTTCCCAGTTGGAATTTATGCTTTTTTTTTAAATTATGATTTCTGAGTAAAAAAAGAAATAAATTCAACTTCATGTGACGCCATGCAGATCCGCTGTATGCACCGCTAAAGATTTACTCACCCCTCATGCGAAATGCTAACCTGACAACAGCCAGATGCATGTCTCGCTCCGCCCAGCTCCACTCACATACGTGTGAGTGGAGCTAGGCGGAGCGAGACATGCATCTGGCTGTTGTCAGGTTAGCGAAATGCAGGATTAGCGGTAAACTGACCTGACCTTTTATCTATTTTAGCCAAATAGTATTTAACCTCTACAGTCCACTCAGTCTCTGTGCGAAGCATTGAAGTTTCTGTCTAATATGGCCATATGATCATTTCTAACAGATAAAAACACCAATGCTAAAGCTAACTTTTGCCCTGATGCAGCTAAACAATACACATTTTATTAACTTTATCTGCAAAACCAGGGTTGTTCATATGTAAATACATGACAGAATACATTTTTCATTTATTTAACCTTATTTCCTTACATATTGCATATTGATGCATGTAAAAAGTGTAATGTAATGCAATATGAAGCAAACTTTGGGTTATCACTATTACACTACAAAAAATATAAATCTAAATAAGGCATTTTTTATTGAATTCAGGAGGTAAGTGAGACACTTTGCCAATGGAACAAGTCAATTTACATTTAAAATAAGAAAAAAAAAGCATTATCTTATTTCAGGTGCATATTATCTAATTATCATATTTTAAGAGTAAAAATACTCATTCCATTGGCAAAGCAACTTATTTATCTGCTCAAATTAAGGGTGAATGCAATTAAAGTTTTTTTTTTTTTTCAGTGTGCAATTAATTAAAAACAGTTGCAATATATAAACTCTGTTATTTCAAACTAAACAGGTTTCACCTCTGACAGGACATACTGTACCTTCACTAACTAGATCCAATTTTCTCTGCTCGCTCTTCAGGGTGTCCCAGAGGATCTGCTCTTCTTCTACCAGCTTCTTCGTCAAGGGGTGTGTCCGATCAGGGTCGACCAGATCCTGTTGGTTTATCGTTACCATGAGAGGGCTGCTACGCATTCTGTGACAGAGTCAGTCTCACCATTCACCCTCCTTGCCATTAAGTCTCTCTCACACACACACAAACACACACAACCGGTCATATTGTTGGTCCTCCACCTACATGCAGCTGCCAACTGGCATCCCTGAGTTTCCCAGGCCTTCACATGCACTCATACACAAACTGAAGTACTGTTACTGACACACACACTCAGAGCTGTTTTGGGATTTTTGAGATTTGATGACAGTGTCTGTGGAATTCCACTCACTTTCCCAGCATCCTAATCAGGAATTTTGGCCTTCTCTGCCTGGAATGTTCAGAATTCATTCACTGATGCTCTGAGAGAATTAGATCTCGGTGTGAACAGAAATGTTACGCATGTTGTGTGTCAGAATGACATTCCTGCAGCTGCCTGAGATTTAACATGCAGGTGTGCATGTGTCTGTGTGTCCTTTAAGGCTAAATAAATGATTATATAAGGAACTTTCTCAATAAAAAACTTTCTGACTGTATATCTGCTGGGTGTGATTCCTCCGAGTTCATCACCCTTTCGCATGTTTTTTTTTCATCTCTCTATTTTTGGAGGCCTATTACAGGCATGTCTAATTTCTGCTCTACCCCACTCCTGTCACCCCTCCCATAAACTGCCTACCTACTTCCTCACTAGCCAAATGAAACTGTAAACCTATTTCTGTCTGTCACATAGACAGTGCAGATGGCATTATATGAGGTGAAACTATTTTCTTTAAGGATGGTGGATGGTCAGATGGCATATGATATGCAACTGACTGGTTCTGTTTTTAAATGTGAGTGGCAGCTGTGTGTTGAGGAAATCTTTGCCATATTGCTGCCATGTCTTGGAGGCGACACATGTAAAAAATGAAACAAAGCAAACCTCTAGAGACCACCCAGGCTCTCCAGTGGTGTTAATTTAGATTTGTTTGCCTTATGAGGTTTGTTGCTACAGACAGAAAAAAGGAACACTCTGGAAAATAAAGAAAAGTGCTTAGGTTGAATGTGTGCATATAATCAATGTCGTTCTCAGGTTTGAATGCGTAAAAAGCACAAAGACCAGTTTTACAGTTTGAGTTTGTTCTACTAGACTGCACAGTGGCACAGTTTGTAGCACTGTTGCCTTGCAGCAACAAAGTTCCGGGTTCAATTCTACTTGGAGTTTGCATGTTCTCCCTGTGCATGCGTGGGTTCTCTCCGGGTACTCTGGCCTCCTCCAACATTCCACAGACATGACTGTTTGACCTGTCCAGGGTGTACCCCACTTTTCGCCCATAGACTGCCGGAGATAGGCACTGCCCCTTCAGGATCCTGATAGAAGAAAGTATGGATGGATGGATGGAGAGAGTGTTCTACTGTGAATTCCGACATGTATTTGCGGATATGGCACACTTGGAGCCTAGCAAGTGTTTTATTTATTTGATATAAATGAGACCAGGCCAACACTTTTTGCAGTTGTATTTTCAGTTTCATTCGAATGTCTGCAGTTGGATAACATTGAGGCATACAATATAAAATGTATGTTAGCTTTAGATGATAAGCAGTCTTGTTTTAATTATGGTAATTCCCCTAAATAAAATCCAATGTCAAGTAGTTTGCTTTAGAGGTCGCCTTATAGGTTAAACGGGTCTGTCTGGGTGTGATTTAATTTAATCATAAACCTAGCTGTCATGTGAAGGTCAAAGACAGTTATTTGGAGAATTGAAGTTAACAACATCAAGGAAACCAGAGAGTAGGCCAGAGTTCAGAGGTAATGTTGCGGAGAGTTTTAAAACAGAGTTAAGTTATAATACAGTGTTCTGAGCTTAGCACACCAAAGGGAGCATTGTTTAGTTTATAATGCAGGGAGTGTTGCACAGCTGCTAACCTGCTGCGAAATAGCTGTCCACCCAAACTCACCGGCCCAACAAGGATAGTATTAATGGCATTAACAGGCAGTAGCTCCATGGAAAGTCTGAGGAAGCTTCAGAGAACCAATCGAGTGGGAGAACATAAGGGCTAGGGCACTTCATAAATACCTTTAGGTAAAGGTGACAAGGAGAAAGGCATTTTTGTGCTTACATAAAACAAACGGGAGTCATGTTTGCATCTACACATGCAATATTCTCCCACATGTGAAATGCTATGTGTGACAGAAAACTTGCACCACAGATCATCCTTAGCTTGCCATCCTACAGTAAAGCACGGTAGGTGCATCACAGTTTTGGTGTGGCCTTCCGCAGAGGGAATACAAAAGCGGGTAAGAGTTGAAGGGCAGATGGACAGAGCTAAATATTTAGCAAAACTTGGAAAAATATCACCTTTATCAGGATAAAAGAGACTTCATACTAGGGTGGAGGATTACCTTCCATACGGCAAGCAAATCAATGGAATTGTTTTGATCAAAAGTTTTCCAATCACTGTTAGACTTAATTAAAGCTGAAAACCCTCATAGATACTCTTTATCCAATCTGTCTCAGCCTGGACTATTCACCTAATATTAAAGGTCAGAAAATACAGTTTATAAGTTTGTCTAATTGGCAGACAGAGACCCAAATAGATTGGTGGTTTGATATATTCTTGGCTTGTCTGAGTCAAATCAGTTTTCTTTCACTTCACAAAAATGAACAAACATTCTTAGTGAAATAAAATTTTGAAAAAAATATATTGCAGTTTGTGTTGGAAATTAAAAAAATTAAATACTCAAGAGACTTTAAGTTGCCCAATCATAGAAAGTATAAAGTTATATATTTTTTCCCCAGAGTTGTGTATTTTGAATTGAGGCCTAAAAATGCTGTTATATAAGCTCTAGTTGTAAAATTATCTCATGATTATGACATAATTTATCTTTTCTGCCATCAGGGAGACCATCTGGAAACTGCGAGTAGACTTTCTGCAGGAGAGAGTTCTCAGGCACTGGGAGAACTTCACCATATGGAACGCTGGTAAACAAGGGAGGAAGCTCTACCGAAGCCTGAGCCTGATCGATCAGAAGAAAGTATGTCAGTGACAGTCCTGATGTGTGACACTAAAATGTGCTGTTTTTCATGTTTTGAAGGCGTTGTTTACCCTAATCAGCATTCAGTGTTTTTTTTTCCACTTAAGGTCAAAGCATTCTGTGATGTGGATGCAAACAAAATTCAGAAGAATTTCTACACATATGAGGAATCCAAGGTGAGATCACGCGGATACAAATTCAGGTTTTGTTGTTAATTGTTCCTTCACAACAGAGCTGTCAGGCCTTTGATTCCTAACATTCAACCAACACTTATAAACTGTTTAATGTTTATAACATTTTCTGTTGATATGTCTCCAGCAAAGACCAAAGCCTACAATCCCCATCTTGCACTACAAAGAAGCCACGGGCCCCTTTATTATCTGTGTTAAACTGGTGAGCTGAGAGTGTGTTTGCGTGTTGTATGTTTGTTGTTTCTGACCGCTTGTCCCTCAGGTCTGTTTCCCAGCCTAACAACATAATGATTCAGGGCGTGTGCCCAGTACAGGATGTAAAACTAACAAACATGAGGGGAGGCTGTCAGGAAATGGGAAGAGGCAGCTGGCTGATCTTTGATCATGGCATGGTTGTGCAAACATATCGTGCTATGAATGATGATGTATGGTTGGAAAGGTTTAGGTTTGATTGTGAGACAGCATGACTGAAAACCCAAGTTTTCCTGCATTTCTGTTAGTATGTAAAAACAAGTTAGAAAAGGCTTCTTTGTCACTAAGCAAGATTTAGATTTAAATCTGAAGAGACCCCACCTATGTGGTCTACTAATTGCCCAATTAAGGAAATTGGCAGAAGTAATCACTCACAGAAAACAGAAATCTGGACTCAATCACAGATTTCCTCATTATCTTTAATAATGTTCACATGGCTAAAGTCTTTTGTTACTTTTCATTCAAAAACCAACACAAAAGAAGCTGTTAAAATGTATCACATATATATATATTTTTTTTTTTATCTTTTTATGTTTTTCTTATGTAAGACTGCTTTTTATGTTGTGGTTCCATTTGTAGGACATGACAGGAGGAGTTCTAGAGGAAAACCTCAACTCTTTGCAGCTGAAGGAAGGAACAGATTACTACCATTTCAACTGACAGTTCAGAGTGATGCAGAAGACCACAGGAGCCCTGCAGGTTAAACAGACAAAGGACTGGTTATTGAAAACATAAACACAACCTCAGTGATAGACTGCTTCTAAACAGGACGTGAAGCAGTAACAGATTATAGGACAAAGAGGAAAGAAGTTCATATTTCACATAAAATATTGAAGGTCCTATTTTATTTTAAGTCCCAATGGTTCAACTTGGCAAAGTTATCTGGTCTGGTTTTCTGCTTCTTTCTTTTTTCTCAGTTTCAACTTTGTTACTCTTGGCGCTTTCCGTAGCGCTTTTACAAAAAAAAACTATTTTTAGGGGAGTGCACTTTTATTTTTTTCATTTTTGTGTTTTCTCTTATCTAATGTCAGAATTCAAATAAAATTGAAACCAATTTACTTCTGTAGATGAAATGACGCTTAAGAAATTGTAAAATCCACAGCAGCTGAGCAGCCTCTTTAGAATACTTGCTCACATTGTTGATCATATGGTAAAAGTTTCTTATGGTTTTCAAAGGTTAATGAAAGAAACTACTGGTCCAACTCAATAAGTTATAGAATAATTACAAAGTTATGTGTTTCTCTGATACAATTAAAAAAAGTTTTTCTGACACATTATATAGATTTATTTAGTACAGTCATATATTTCAAGAGTTTATTCCTGCTAATGGTTCTGCTTACAGCAAATAATAACCCAAAACTCCGTCTCTCAGAATGTGGCATATTCCATAAGACAATGTTATCTTTAATTAGTCTGCTGTAAAAATTCACTGATGTATCAGGAAAGAATATACATTCAGTTCTAGTTTGCTCCTCAATATGCATGATTTTTTGCATCATTTGTGAATTAATTAATGTGATGTCAACTGCGAAAGTGCTCCGTCTACATTGAAATGCAAGTCAGAGTAAACAAAAGTTCTCACAAAAGTATAGTGGTTTAACCCCGACATAGTGAAGCACGATGTTACTTGAGAAATTCAATATGGCATAACTGATCAGCAGACTTTCAGGCAAAGACAGCCTAAAATGTTTTTAGCATCAAGCCAGTAAAGTTATTTCAAAGCACAACAGATAAATCAGCTTTAAAGCCCACATTTTTCACAGGGAGAGAAAAATGATAAAGAATACAGTCAGGCTGGCTGAGTAAAGTTGTGTGTGTGCCTTTTTAAAGTTAAAAAAGCAGGTGAATAAATATATTACGTAATAGAGAGGGTAAAAATCTAAAACATATTTTATTTATTTCAAAGATGCATATAAAAGAAAAGCATAAACAGAACAGCATTTTACAATATAGAGGATACATAGTTTGAAAAGGAGGAAGTAGAAGTGTGAAGTTAAGTATCCCACCCCCTTCAGTTCATAATCCAGCAACAAAAGCCTTTCCAAGCTAAACATAAGCAAACAATGTAGTTACAAAAACTTAGATTATTAACTTTGAACAAACAACCCTCAGCCCCAGTGGTTACTGGTTTTGCAGTTGCTCATGAGGTTAATAGCTTTGTTCATCTTTTACATTTTCCAAGACTCCTTTTTTACTTTTGTATTTGCTCTGGGTCCACTCTCTAATACTTTGAGTAATATGTGTCTGATTTGCATGGTCAAATGTACATGTTCCACTTTATCACACAAAACTTAATTTATGGACATCGATGGTTTGATTTCTTTGTATGTGTGGATTGAATGGATTGCTACCAACATCTTGTGAAAAGGTAATCTCAATAACACCTCTAACAATATTTTTCCTGAGAAAAGTGTTGGCGTGTTCAATAGTTATTCCACCCACTGTGTGTCTTCAGATTAGTGGGTCTAAACTTGTGTCTCTTATGTTCTTAAAATAGAATAGAAAACCTCTTATTGTCCCACAATGGGGAAATTGTGGTGATACAGCAGCAAAAGGTTATAGCAGAAGTGGTCACACAATGTGAACCTTAGAAAGTGTATAAAAATAACAGAATGATTAACAGATAAGTTTTAGGCTCTTCTAAATTCTGGTCAATCACTCACAGTGGAATCTTAACCATCATAGCAGCTTTTGTTACATTTAATGCAGCATGAGATCAGCATTTCTGTATGGCCTGTCTCCAGAGCAAAGCATGAAGTGCTCTGTAAAACCCTGGTTTAGATAGCCTTGCTTTAGATGTCTACAGCACAGAGGACCAGCACCAGCAAAATACATAAAGCATCATAATTAACTACTTATCAATTGACCTCATGCAAACATGGGTTCTGTCACTTTTTTAATTAAATGAATTAAATTCAAGATGGAAAATAATAGCATATTGTTTAAATTGATTACCCCATATTGTTCCAATTGATTAGGCCCACAAATGCACTGACTAAAAGCTGCAAGGGTTGGCAAATAAAAGCACAGAAGTTTCAACAACTGATATGCAAAAGAAAACATGAAGTGATGTTAACTTTTGAGAGGAAAAACACATCATGGTTACCAGCATTACCTCTGGGGAATGTTTTACTGTTCCTGACCCTGTATGAGCTGCACTAGTTAAATACTAAGCCGTTCACATGTTCAACAGAGTATGCGGCTCCTTAAGGGTGGATGTTTTATGACCCGATTTCGAAACAATCATTGTCTGATGCAACCATGTAAAATCAGATCCACACATGCACATCTGCTACAAATGAACAAGATGGATTTTGCTCTGTTGTTTTTTTTCTTTTCACTGCATCTCTTGTGAAAACTAAAGAACAATAACCTTTTTAAGAGGGCACAGTTGTCATACATAAACACAGAGAAAGGGTTTATTTTACCTCACAGAAAGAGGAGATTTTCTGCCCAAAGTTAAACAGTTTTTTCTGGGTCAGCAACATGGTCTGAGTTACTGTAAATCTGGCCACAGAAGTTTTAAAATAAATCACAATAATGGTTAAAAACTCAACTTATTGTCTCAATTTTTGTTGTTGTTGTTTTATCTTTACGCAATACTTTTAAAATGACGCGTACCCTTTGAAAAAGATCTTATTTTTTTTATTTCAGCCCCAAAATTCAATGTACTTTACCGTGACTTTAAATAATACAAATAAGGTAACACACAGCTGCAAAGAAAAAGGAAAATAGGGCCTTAAAAAATCACTACAAATGGAAATTTAAAAAGCTCCCCATCCCCTTTAACCCTGTCAATGTCAACTTTATTTATATAGCACCTTTAACAAAGATGCGTTTGTTCAAAGTGCTTTACTTAGGGACAAGAGAATATATATATATATATATATATATATATATATATATATATATATATATATATGTGTGTGTGTGTGTGTGTGTGTGTGTGTTGGCGGGGTAAACACAAAAACACATACTTAAAACACTGGAAGATAATAATAAAAATAGTAGAAGATTGGAAAAAACAGAATGAAGCTGCTCAGCTTGAGTTAAAAGCCAGTGCATACAGGTGGTTTTTTTTTTTTGTTTGTTTGTTTTTTTACAAAGACTTCAAAATGCAAAGCAACTGCTGCTGTAAAATTCAAAGGAAGATGGTTCCATAGTGTTGGCACAGCCACAGCAAATGCCCAGTCCCCTCTAGTTTACTGCCTTGCTCTTGGCACAACCAAAGTCAGTTGATTTACTAATACACCTAAATACAATCCAGACAAGCCAAAAAAAACCTTAAAGTCACCTATTACTATGGCTATGTTTTGTTTTTCACATCATTCCCACCTTTTTTGTGAAAGCCTCAGAGGTTTTTTTCTAGAAATAAGTAAAAATCATGAAGACAAAGGAACATAGTAGGGAGAAACTACGGATTTAATGAAATATTCTAGGTTTTGAAGCTCTTACAGAGGACTGTACAGTCCATCATCTGAAAATGGAAAGAATAATAAAAAGCTTTAAACATTGATGGCTGTTAAATCTAATCTGATAGTTTAAAGGGGTCCAGCATTAACTAGAGAAGGAGCAATGATGCCTTCAGGGATTGTACAGATAGAATTAGAAAAACTTTCAGCTATGAACTCAAGATATATAGTTTGAGCAGTTTAAGGTTATTTCTTAACAGGACTAAAAAGAAAGATTCTCCTAAATACATCTTTAAATTATTTATTATTCTCAAGTATCAAGCTGTAAACCTTAATAACTGCATTCTGATTTACATTTCTGGGTTTTTTTGTGTTTTTTTTTCTCGCTCTGACTTCCTGTGCACCAAATGCCATTCTGGGATATATGACTGATTAAAATTGAAGAGTTGAGGGAAAGACGGGTGGAGCAAAAAACAGGCATTAAACATCATTTTGCTTAATTTTTTGCAACTATAATCTAACAAAAATTATTAACAAAATTCAGTGTTTAAATTCTCTGTATTAAATCATTTATAACAAATAGTTAAATGTATAGGAGGATGTTCTTGTTCCGGTTGGATCATCAAAATAAGTGGTCCTCCTAATTATCAATTATTCTAGTGATATGTTTACGTAAGTCCATCCTATGTGCTTGCCCCATTTTCACTTACCAGTGGTGAGTCTGACATAGTGGAAAAATTTAAATCTTATTTTGCAAAGTAAGTTTGTATGAGCGATGCAAACGGAAACTTTTTAACAGAACTTGCATGAGGATAAATGGGCCCCTTCATGCTCTCACACACATTTAATAGGCGTTCCCTCTTGTGAGCGGATACAGGGTTGTGCATGTGCAACTTTTTTTTTTGAGGGGAGAGGGTGAGTCTTTTCAAAAATTCACAAAAATCCTCCACTACCTTTAAAGTTTAACTTAGTCAAGTTTAAGTTGATCCCCCAAAGTGTGGAAATAATACCCTAACTCTGGAGCCTGTGTGCCCTTACTGGTCAAATAAACTTACAAACAAACAAACATGCAGCTGGAAGATGTCTGTGTAGTTCTGCTGTTAAAAATCTATAAGACCTGGGAGTGTTGGAGTGGAGCGGTCCTAGAGGTCTGAAACTGAGGGCTTCTCTTTCTTCAGTTTAAAACATTACTTTTGTTGCAGCATCTCTTTACATGTAAGATAAGTGCATTAGCGTGAGGAGTGGGCTGACTTATTACCAGGAAGCTTCCATTGCCCTCTTCCTGTTATTAACCTTAACACCACCAACCACAAAATGATGCTGCTGTATCGTATACA
>NW_015150507.1:376300-381913 GCF_000732505.1 Cyprinodon variegatus
GTATACATATATTTAGATGCCGTACAGATGTCACTGGATGATAAAGAAACACCAATGAAAAAAATTAGCTTAACAGCAGACAGCACAAAGGTGTAAATTAAACTGTAAAAACAGTCTTCTGTTTGTTTGTTTTTTGTGATTAAGATAGTCTCTCTATTTGACCCTTTATCACAAAACATTGTTTGATGATCTGTCACCTCTGTATCACCGGTGATGCATCTGTAAGTCTGTACCCTTTCCTTAATACACCTCTGGGCAGAGGTTGCCAGGCTGTTTGGCAGATGTGACGTCAAGCACGTCCATGTTAAACGCGTCCGACCTTTCAAAAAAATCTAAGCTTTATATTCAATATTGACTTTGTGGATACTCATAAGTGACCAGCATCCAACTAAACTCAGAAAATAACAACAACTCCAAGTAAGGTGGGAAAAAATTAATAAAAACTTGTTTAGTTTGAGCTTAAGCTACGAGAATGAGCAGAGGAGCGCTGCAGTTCTGGGTTTGGGCCACAGGTGGCAGTATCATCAGAGAACTCCGTAATGCTAGCCTGATAAACCAGACTAAATGTGAGATTAAATGTGTTATTTAGTCTGGCCCCGATGAATGAGACATCTGAAGATTGTTGATGAGAACAACCCGTTGTCTTTCGAACCATGTCTGTGCCTATTGGTCAACGCTCTCACCAATGAGCGCAACTGACTGTGACGTAGTAAGCGCGACAGAAAGCTGGTGGGGGAGTGTAATAAACACCATATCGGTAAAACTGATTCCATAGTAAAACAAGAACTGTTCAATGGTTGTTGCCATCTTCCTTGTTGTGCTTTCTCCAGCGTCACACAGCCCACCAGTTCTAGGGCCTGGGGCATTAATCGAGACTCGGCATCGCAGGCAAAAATGATTTTGGCTGCTGGCGGATGGGGCTAGTTTACTAGGCTACCATAATGCCTCTTTAATGTGATAAAACCCAAATCAGTAAGGATCTGAATTTGTATATTCTTCACTTATTAAGGTTTACTTAAAAAAAAAGTCTGTTTTACTATCATTATGAATGGTTGCTGATCAAAACAGCAACATTTGTTAAAAATATCAACCTTTCTCCTGTCTATCTTCTGCCTTTGGCTGGTCAGGTTCTGATATAGTTTTCTCATTTTGTCAGGTTTGCAGTAAGATCATCACAATAACTCTTTAAGCAGCAGAACTTACTGTGGTTTAGGCGGACGTAATTTTGGGGGGAATTTTTGAGCTTCTAAAAAACAGAGAACTGAAAAAAAAAAAAAAAAAACTTAATCCAAAGAATTTTACTGTGCCTTTGTACATTGGTAAACATTCTGCAGCTCTTGTGTCAGAGGCAACAGAGCAGCCTACAGCTTAATACAACTTTTTTTAAATGCACCCCTTGATGGATATAGACACATATTGTTATTACTCAAGGTAGCTCCGAGTGGCTGCCTAGTGTTTGGAAGTTGTGGCCAAGTGGTTAAAGATGATGGTGGTCAGAGGGCCTGGTGGACCCTGTATACAGCAGCCTTGCTTCTATCAGCGTGCCCCAGGGCAGCTGTGGCTACATTGTAGCTTACCGGCATCAATGTGTGAATGTGTTCATACATGGGTGAATGTATAAAGCTCCGGTGTCCCCTGACTTGAAAATAAGCTATATAGCTACAGACTATTTAGAGAGAGAAGAGTTTGAATCATGGTGAAGTGGCAGAATCCCTGTTTAAAACAGACTGAAAGTCTGGTTGAATCCAAAACCGCTCCCTAACCACTAACCCTTAACTGTCAAGTGTCACTCGTAATTAAGTTACTATCATCTGTGGAAGGCACTTTGATTAATGGTGGTGTTGGAATGGGACGGCCTCTTCCTTCCAATGGAAAGCTCTGTAGCTGTGTGGCACAGAGCTTTCCAACAACATCAAACATTTGCCCCTTTCTTGAAAATAAATGTATGCAGTCATGTATAAATATTTCAAAAAGGACCTCCTCTTTAGGATTAATTGATTAATTTCTTGGGCCTCTGGGTCACATAGCAAGACCCTTGGCCTCAGAATGCTCACCCAAAAAGTTGCTCTGCATACTTGCTCACTGTTACCTAAAGAATGGGTTACAACCACTGGACAAATGTAGCTCATTTCACTGAAATATTGAGTCTCAGCCACAAGTAAAGGTAAATAGTAAATGGTAAATGGCATGTACTTATATAGCGCCTTTATTCAAGTTAGGAGACTTGACCCAAGCGCTTTACACTACATTCATTCACCCATTCACACACACACTCACACACTGATGGTGGCAAGCTACATTGTAGCCACAGTTGCCCTGGGGCTCACTGACAGAAGTATGTTAAAGTTTTTTTTTTTTTTTTTATAATGCTTAAACATGACATTTAAAAGATAAAAGTAGTGTTTAATGACAGCAGGATGGCTACACCTTGGAGAGATCACCAGAATAACATATTGTCTTATTGCACACAATAAGACAATACATACATCACCATGAATCACATACTGTAAGCTCTGCTACTAGAAAATAATACATAATTAAAATAAAAGTAAATATATATGAAGGACAATGCAACTAATGCAATGTTAAGCACCGGAGAATAAAAGTATTCTTAAGACCATTATACAGGAGGTGATATTTTGATATTAAGGGGCAGAGTCTGGAGCCAGCAGCACCACAAGCTAGTCATTTTGTTCTAGTCCATTTAAAGCTTTACCAAACAAACAACAAAAATCAAGTATACATCTAATAGGAAGCCAGTGCAAATATGTGCAAGAATAAGTGAAACATGTTCATGCTTCTTGATTGCTGTTAAGAGCTGAGGCACAGAGTTTGGGACTAACTGCAGGTGGTTAAAGTGGTCTTTAATTAATGCCTTATTGCTGAAGCATTGCTGTAGTCCAGACAAAGTAAAAGTGTGGTAGGGTTAGTCGGTGGTAAGGGGGGTAAGGACTTGCACAAAATTCTTAAAATATAAAACTGGTAACACTTTGAATAAGAGACAGAAATTATCAAAACTGGCTTTAACAACACTTAAAGAGTTTAAAATCCAGATGGATAGTAGGCTAAGGCTAGTGGCTAAAAGAAAAACATATTCTTTAAGCATGCCCAGATTATTCAGAGGGTCCATAGGTCTAAACACCAGAAATTCTATTTTGCTTCCATCGGGAGTTAAGATGTGTTCAGTCAACCAAGCCTTTGCGTCACTAAGACATTGAAGTAAAGGATTAAACCAGCTATTACCGGTCCTCCTTATGGGCATATAGATCCAACTGTCATCCGCATAGAAGTGATTGGACACAATCAATGCATCCCATGTTACAGGATCAACCAGTGGGATTGAAGTTTTATTAATTTATTCTATATCAGTATTTTCATGTTGTATCCTGGACATAAACAGATCCATTACCAATTACTTCTGGTCTATTTTGTGTTAATAGCATATGTTTCTATTATGGCTCATGAAAATATAGCTGTTGTCATTAAAATGCAAAAATATATACCTAATCAAGTTGAGATTAGATTGCATTTCTAAATTGAAATGTTTGGTTTTAATTGTAAATAAAAAGTGTTTGCTTAAAGCTTAAGTGTGTAATTTTCAGCGACATCTAACGTCCAGACTGCAGACCGCAGCAACATGAACATCTCCCCCCCACCGCTTCTCCCCCCCAACAGTACGGCGAGCGTTACGGGACAAAATGTCTTCCACGACGTCCGCATCACCTACCTTCTCAAGTGATGAGGTTTGTTTACATAGATAATTTTACAGATAGTATTTCATTAGTCTGTGTAGGGTATAAATTTCATGTAGACTTAAGATAATAAATATACCCGTAATGGGCGATCTCGCAATCACTAGTTTGTTGGCTCTGCGCTGCCGTAGCGCAAAGATGTCTGCCTCCATGGCTGCGAGACCCGCTCCTATGTAATTATAAATAACGAATTCTAAGGCAACGCAAATATTAAGGTTAAGAGGCTGAGCTCGTACATGATGATAAATAACATAGTTATGTATAATATATTACATTTCTGACTGTATATCCCTGTAATTATTACACACTGTAGCTTTAAGTAAAAAAAAAAAAAAAAAAAACATTTGTTGCATTGTTTATTTAAGTCTCTACACTGTGTATTAATATTGTGTGAGTGCAGTTGTTGATTAACCCAAAAGTATATATGGAGAGAGGAGGGATTAGAGTCTTTCTGTTAAATAAAGATATCTGGATAAGGTTTCTCTCACTTTCACTACCTCTAACGACTGCCCTTTAAGCGGGGAAGTCAGAGATGGCATACTTCCTTGCTAAATGTACTTTCTTCTCTTTCAACAGCCACTATCACTACCCTAGAGCAAGAGACTGTGACTCATGAAAGCTTCCCCAGAGTTTCTCAGCTGCACAGTGTGGATAAATTAAGATTTCTTATAAAGAAAGAGGAAATAAAATGTCTCGAGGGTTGAAATAAGAGATATCGGAATGTGCGTGAGCAGGCCTCAGGGGTAGAAGTGTGAGGACAGACAGAGTGTTCCTCCTGTCAAGCTGCTTGAGAAGAGCCAGGTGACCACAGGCGCATAGGGGGAGAAGGTCAGAGGCTGCGCTGCACTGCAAATACTTTGGTGAAAGAGCATCTGAGGTCAAACAACACCTAAGCAGCGACCCTCTGCGGTGTTAAAATACTTAGGTTAAAGAAATTCAGACTACTTTCTGAACCAGTCTGGTGTGGTGTGTGTGTGTGTGTGTGTGTGTGCTTATGTTTTCAGAACAGGGAAGGAGGATATTATCGATCTGGTAGAGTTAAGCTTCCTTTTAAATCTGATCTCGTAACACTGCTTTGTAACAGGTTTACTCATAGATTTTAGCCTAATAAAGTGTCTGTGTGTGTGGGGGTTCTCGTTGGAGGACTTAATTAGAGTATTATTCAAAACATGCTACACAGCTTTGGCAGTCGGGGGGGAATGTGACGACTGAGCATCATGCTCGCCCCTTCCAGTGTTCTCACGGGAAAACCGCTCAGGATGCAAACAGGGGCTTAGAGCATATGTGTGAGGTTTTTTTCCCCTAGTCCTATTAAGACCTTTATTTATTTTCCAGGTTGTGAGGCTCACGAAGCAGAGCTATAATAAGAACATTAGAGCAATTTGAGCCAGAGAGTTGCCGGTGAAGCAGCTTAAACAATAATGTGACACCATTCAAAGCTATGCACACTCGACGGGTTAAATTAAATCTGTGGTTAACAACCTATGTGGAAATGCCATTGAATTATTTTTTCCCAAAACTAATATCTGCTATATACTTTTTTTTAGAACTTTGTAGGAGACCGTTATTCACTTCTATGACACTTCAGAAAAAAGAAAAACAATTAAATTCTACTTTTCCCTGCACACTACGTGTCTGTTTTTAATTTAACCTGCTGGATGGAGGTAGTGCCCTGGGATGGACTGGCGACCATTCCAGGGTGTACCCCGCCTCTCGCCCGTAGACAGCTGGAGATAGGCATCAGCAGCCCCTGCAACCCCGCTTGGGATAAGCGTGACAGAAGATGGATGGATGGATGGATGGATGGATGGATGGATGGATGGATGGATGGATGGATGGATGGATGGATGGATGGATGGAT